>NW_011335501.1:0-4182 GCF_000735185.1 Notothenia coriiceps | reverse complement strand
TGAATAATGTCAATATATCAATCAATGTTTATTTATATAGCCCAATATCACAAATGTTACATTTGTCTCAGTGGACTTCACAGTTTGTACAGAATATAATGAAGACTAAAAGTCTTCACTAACACATTATTACAAATATTAATGTTTATATTAAGATTTAGTAGCAGTAGCCCTTAGGCTTGGCAGCAAGGGTGCCATCCCCTTATCATTGTGTATTATGTGTATCAATAATTTTATTTTAAATAACGGGTAGGCTATAGCTAGGGCTGGCTCAGGGTTGCCTTGAACATCCCCCTGGGTGCTATACTTTATTGTATTTCATTTAATATGATTTCCCTTTAGTTGTATTTTACATTCACATTGGCATTTTATCAGTTGGATTTTCTATGTTGTAATGTTATTATGTTTTTTTCTGTACAAACTGCAAAGCCACCTGAGACAAACGTATTTTGTGATTTTAAATCAAACTTGAATGTGATCAGTACTCACCAGTCTTCAGCGCACGTGGGGAAAAGGTAGGCCTTTGTGAAAGCATAGGTGGAAACAGCGTAGCCCAGTATGTTAGCACACCACATCAGAGGGATCCAGTTGTCAAAGATGATGGTGGGGGAAAACCAGTGGAAGTATTGGGCGTTGGCGTACCACAGAGCATGAGTGATCAGCCAGCACTGCAGCCCATTCACCTCATACTTGTTAATCAAGCCTTAAAACACAGGAGATCAGATTTTAACATACCATTTTGTTGTTTGTTACAAATTTGTATAAATCTTTCCTAAAGTAAAAGTGGATTTAACACATTATATTACATGGCTTAGTTGAATACTCAATTCTGATTGGTCAATTTGGACAATAGGTCTGCTCTTTTTCAATAACAGACTGCTGCTAATTGCGCTGTGATCAAGTAACTATGTGCAGTCATATCAATCCGCAGTAAGAAGTCCGGTCAATTTAACATCAGCTGAGTCCCAAAAAGATATTGATTTTCCTTCTTCAGAATAGTCTGCAAAATATTTTTGGATTATTTATTTGTATTATTGTGGAGAGCATGCAGTCTACAACAGACCATTTTTTTTAAATGAATACAATTGTGTTAATCAATATCCTGCTTTATAATATTGATTTATTTAGTTAGTGGCCATAGACTTCTATGTATGGGTAAGTGTGTAAGTAATTACCAGCAGGCGTTCGTGCTCCGTCCTGCACTCCACCGACATAGCCAGGAATAAACTTGTGTGTAATGTCAGGAACACACATATACAGGAACACCTACGGGAGGAACACACACCCTGTTTTAACACTTGCCAAGATCCCTCCCTGTTTAGCAAGAGCTGGAATGGACACATTATGCAAGTTGCACCTCCCGCCCTCATTTTTTGTGCTTCTTCTTCTTCTTACCTGGAAGGACACCCAGATGGCGTAGATCTTTGCAGCTGACCAGGTGAAGGAGGGAGCTCGGGACCAGATGGAGAGCAGGGTGGTCTCTCCTTGGTATAACTCAATCAGAGGCTGGCTGACGGAGCACTGGTACTGATCACAGGCCATCACAAAGTAGAAGACGATGAAAGGGGCGAAGCAGAGGAGGCCTATAACACTGCTCAGGGAAAACCAGTCCACCTCCCTGAGCATGAATCACATGTGAACACAGATTTAAGTTTGGGCTGGGAGACAAAGAAAATATTCAGACATATACGATACGATATACTTTATAGTCCCCGTAAGGAAATTTGTTCTGGACTCCGTCCCACACTTCTGCATACATGTACATATACACAAACATGAGACATACACAGATCATCTGCCATACACCGTTTGAACAAACACAATACACAGACGTGACATGATTTTGTTGTTTCAGTATTACCAGAACGAGTCAAATGTAGGGTTGGAAGATGAGACTACAACATCAAAACAACAATAATAACTAGAAAATGCATTTCCTGCAGAAAATGCGTGTGAATGCTATAAACTGTATACATTTGTTGCTGAATTTAGCTGAAAATGCAGAAAAAGCTGAATATGTTATTAGTTGATTTAAAAATTGCAGTAGATTGTGATTTCAGTACAGTTTAATTAATTGTTCAGACCTAGTTTAAATGGTATATGGACTGCATTTATATTGCGCTTTGAGGTCTTTCCGACCCCTTATAGCAGCTTTACATATACATTACATAGTCAGCACTCAGCCATTCACACACATTCATACAGAGAGAGGGGCTGCCATACAGGGGGCCCCTGCTCAGCGAGACTAACACACTCACACACCGTCCATGCCATTGGAAGCAATTTGAGGTTAAGTATCTTGCCCAAGGACACATCAACATGTTGACAGCGGAGGTTGGAGATCAAACCAACGACCTTCCAATGGAGGACGACACTCCACCTCCTGAGCCACATAAACTTGTGATAAAGTAAATTATATAAGAAAATTGCCTATTGCAACCTGTGACATAACATCGTCTCACCATGCTCTCCCCCACTGTGCAGGCTGCCCCTCCTCTTCACTGGACTTCCCATTGGCACCGTGCTGGGCTCTTCTCCTGGTGGCTTCCATGGCCACGGAACCTTTCATTACTGGGGAGGGATCAGGTTATCAGGTTAGAATCAGATATCCAGTGGCATGCTGTACTTTGTACTTCTGTCTTTCGAAGAACATACAGTTGCATTCACCAAATAAAATATGTAGGTAATGGCACCAATGACAAGGGGACAAAAGAAGCTATTTTATACATTCCGCAAATAATTTGCCTTTTTGTCTGTACTCTTTTAAGAAGTGTTTCAATGTGAACATGCCATGAAAGGACAAACAACACGTTCCACAAGCCAAACATTAACAAACAGATCTGAGGTAATTGGGAATTAAAGTTCATGTCCATGGAGATGTGGCATAACATAAAGTAAAGTCAATAAATAAAGCTAACTGTTCTCTGGTCAGCTGCGCGCGCACACGCACGCACACACACGCACGCACGCACACGCACACACACACACACACACACAATATAGACTCTAGAGCAAAGGTAATGATGCATGTACTTCATGCATTTCATACATATGCGCACAGAAACAATATTACTATCATTTAATAACTATGTTGCATGAAGAGACTCTGTTTGTCCAACATGTCCGTGTTAGCATGTTAACAGCAGCTTGTCACACAGGCAAGTGGGAAGAGGCGACCCAGCGTTTCATAACGACATGAAAAATAAAACCGTTTACCTCTTTTTTGTGTGAAATACAAATCTTTATCTTTTGCACGTGCCCCTTCTCTGACGAAGTAAGCGGAAATAACTGGGTTAAACGCTCAGTACTCATACTCATGTGTATCCTTAACGGTGCTATTTAAATAAACACAGAGGTAGTGCACATGTATTAACCGTAAACACAAGTTGTAGGCCTACCAGGTTAAAATCACGTTAGAGATGCACTAATGTACCGTAGCTCACTCACCGGTAGACAGGCCGACAGAGGAGGAGGCAGGCTGCTCTTCCAGGTGCAGGCTATCATGTAACCGCTGGAACAAAACTCACGGTAAGGATAGAGGCTCCGCCCATAAGACCACTATTTATTAAAATGTAACCAATGATATCCGTGCAAAGGCGGGCCTGGGAAGTGAGGTGGACTCTGATTGGGCAGTATTAACTGGAGCCACCAGCTCCTGACAAAGACACCAGTGGTGGAATCGTTTAGTAAACAATGAAAATGGAAACATTATGAAATACCTTTCATAGAATCTTTGCCAAACACTGTCCTTTGGCACCATCGATTCTTATAATAGGTTGTTATATCACAATGTTATTAATGACAGAATCAAAAAGACAACGTAACGAGAAATCAGCAACATTATAAAGGAACACATTTAAATTTGAAAAAAAGAACTGAAATGCCTTTTTCAAGAGCAAAACTCTAATTTCAAACAAAAATGATTACACAATGTCAGATTCTAATAGCCTACTGAGTACCCAGTTGACGTTTAATTTAATACTGGTCTTGAACAGAGGCATGTTAAAAAACATTATTTTGTTACACAAGACTCAATTGAATTGCAGTTAAACAGTTATTGTATTATGGTGTTGTCTATTTAGTAGGCCTACTTTCATACACAGACATACAAATATGGTGTTTTTTCTAATTTAAAACAATATTAAAGGGCCCATGTCATGGCCATTTCTACTGATCATAATT
>NW_011335500.1:28897-35789 GCF_000735185.1 Notothenia coriiceps | reverse complement strand
AACGCCGCTCAAGGTTAATCCAATGTCTTTGTGTCACGTAGACATTTTTACTGATAATCCACCATCATATTTATGGCAATATACTGGGTATAAAGTTTTGCCGTCCAGGCTTGTACTTTCAGATATGCTTCGTTTGCTTCTCTATTACGTCCGCAATGGTAATGTTTACGTGGATTTGGGAACTGCTCATCGATTCTATTGGATGTAATGGTTAAGAAAAAGGTGTAAATCACCCAAATCGACCAATGGGTTCCAGAGATATGCTCCTGCGTAAAGTATGAAGAATGCCAGCCAGCGTAATCACTGTATGCAGCAGACTTTACTTATTGTTTACTACGTAAGGAAGCAGGAATTGCAGGACCCAGAGCGCACGGAGCACAGAGCGGACAGCAGATAACGGAATTGCAGTTTTATTGCTTATAGATTATCAGAACATTTCAAAGTGGACACAGCCACATTGGATATTAACCTATGGATTTACTACATCATCGTTGTTATCGTTTTAATGCCATTGAAGACCAGTTTAGACCAGACAAAGACGAAGGGAAGCCATTTTTAGCATTGTGGGCTACCTAGCGCCACTTGTTTTGATGTACGTTTTTGTTGATAACGTCGCGAGTTTGTATATTTCAGTGTAGAGGTGGGCACCGTTAGATTCTGTGTCTTTACGATCATAAACGATGTGTTGGATGTGCAGCTAGGATAAGTAATAAGGGAGCTGGGAGTGATTTTCGGTGCAGTAATAGGTAAGCATTTTTGGCTCGGGGCTAATCCAGAGGCTCACTCTTAGCATTGTGGGAAGGATAACAGAGTATGTTTTTGCAATGAATACCTATAGTGATAATTCAAAGTAATACATTATTTTTACAGTGAAAAAGGTCAAATGGAACTGATGGTTCCCAAATTACCCAGAGGTGAGTCCGCCTGGAATTTATTTTTCTAAACCTCTCTAAAAAGGTCAAATTTCACTTGTTTTGCATCAATCTTGATACAGGGTACTTATATGTTATAGTTTGGATTCCTAAAGCTTTTAGTCTACTAACCCATCATTCAAGGGTGGTTTTCACTATAAGTAATGGGGGTTTTTTAGGCGGACATTAGAATTTACATGTTTTTACTATGTTCCATCTGAATTTACTTTAAAATAAAAACATCTATATTGATTCTGACACTTCTACATCCAACTCACAGATGTAACCTTGCTTTGAGAGAAAAGATGATTCATTTACCCCTTTTAGAAGTGAAGATATAGTCTTTGCTGCGTTAGTGGCATTTTCGATCCTGAAACCTGAAAAACAGGCTCAGGGCTTAAGAGGTTGAACACTCCCCTTTCAAACTGTATTCTTCTTTTTAATAACAAGTTTTTTTTACCGTCATATAGTATTTTATACCCGTTTACTTTATTCTCTTATTTTTTTATAACTATAATGATCATATAAAGATGTGCCTCACTGCACATTTACGTCACTGATTGTAGAAAAAGCTTCTTATATTCGTTAGCATAGCTAGCTAACCAGATGCTAATAACAACAAAGTTATTGACTGTATGATCAGTATGACAGATGAACAGATCGCCACTGGGCTTTCAACTAAAGACACAGCCACGCAAAAACTGCGGCACGTGTACAGCTCCTAATCTGAAGTGCTGGAGCCGCGTTCTGGTGCTCTCCGTCAGAACTACACCCCAGTCAGACGAGACATACCACGTGATGACACGTTAGGCTCGTGTTGTGTTCAAGGACCCTGACCGTGGCCAGGAAAAACAGGCACTCGCTTGTTTAATTCTTTTGCGGTGTAGATTTCTTTAATTTTTTTCTTTTTTGCATGTGTTTATAAATTACCTCGAGGGTCGTACCAAATGGTCTTGCGGTCCGTATACGGCACCGAGGCCGGAGGTTCCCCGCCCCTGGTTTAGGGGGTAGATTGTTGTCTACCGATAGTAAGGACCGTAGTTAGATTTTCTAGCCCCTGCAGTCAACATATTGAAGTGTACTTAGGCAAGATACTGCATACAAAACTGCTTTGGTACTCTAGCTAGAATTATGGAGGTTTTTTGTCAATTGCTTTGGATAGAAGCATGATCCAAATGAAACATAACTTAATGTAAACTTGACCAATCTTATTTTTTGTTTAATGCCATATAGGTAAGTATAGAAGTCAGAATGTGTACGTTCAGGTGATGCATTCATCACACTTGCAACATTTTAGATAGACTGATGGGACCAGGTGAAATGTTATACTTCATTTGAACCACGTTTCCGCAAGGCTTCCAACAGACATAAATGTCATTAATACTGAAGTACATTTCAGAGATTGTGCTTAACTTTCCAAGATTCTCTGGGCCATTGTGTCCTCATATAAATCAGAAGAGTTTGGGCAAGGTGCAGCAGCATTAGCTTGACTATGAGCCATAACAGGGCCCATAAAATAACTGTCATTGACACACAGCAGACACCTGGGACACTGAAATAGAAATCTTGGCGAGTTCCAGCTATAAACAAAGCATTCCTGAACAGTACAGAGAGCAGAACAGAAAGTGGTGAGTGCATGTTTGTGTGTCCCTGCATGCAAACTTAGGGGAAAATATCAGCATTCAATAAGCTTATGTTTATCCTAAGGGCATGGATTATGGATTTAACTTTACAAGTTAAGTGTATGTCTGCCTGTGTGTGTGTTTGTGTGTAAAGCTGTGGTGGTAGTAGAGTTGCATTACCGTGTGACTAATGGAAATCAGGCGCAGTCCACACAACCCTGCACATTTGACCAAACACACAGCTAAAGATCACATGATGCCCTCATGAAAGCCTCGCAAATGGCATCAACAGTACGCTACGTGTGTAAACCTCAGCTTCACAAAGCCTCTGTCCAGACCGGCGACAGTCAGTCAGCGTGCTGCTGAGCAGTCATTAGATCAACTGAAAATACAGGCATGATGACAAGGCCTTGTGTCAAGTCATAATCCTGCTGTATGGCAATATTTCCATATGGGCATCCGATTAGTCTCGTCACACTGGCCACTTCCAGCCGTGACACGTGGTCTACAAGCTCTGCCATGAACATGCACAGATTTAAAGCTGAAGTGGATATGTCATTTCAGTAGATTGAAGTTGTAGTTTGGTGACCAATAACACACATAGCAAGTCCAGTTTGATAGTAGATTTCTTTAACAATGCAATTCAAATAATAATTGATGAATCTCAGACGTTATTTTAGGTATTGTTGTTTTTGAATCTTTTCTGATCTGTTGCTTTTATTATTATGTATTGTTGTAATTCAAACTGTAATTGTAATATAGTGAAACCACGACAGATTGGAATTTAGTCATTGAGCCCCATTAAGCCTCTTTGCTTTCAGCAGATTGTGAAATGGTTAAATCTGGTTTTGCATAATGCCTGTATGTCATGAACAGTAGTATTAATTATAAGGACTTCTTTCTTGTGGGGCTTGGCAGAATGTCAATATAATATGGATATTGTGACATTAGACAAGTAATGGACTTAGATGTTGGACAGCATAGGAATTGATTAAGTGTCTTTTCATGTGCAGTAAAGTAACAGTTGAAGCGGCTCTATTGTCTGCATTCAGTCATTATATCCACATTACTAATGATGATTTATTGAGAATCCCATTCTGTAAATATTTTAAGAGCAGCGATAATCAACCCCGACATTATCATCACAATATCAATTGAGCTATTATTATTTTTTAAATATTGGGATATTTAAATCCTTCATATTGCTCAGCCCTACTTTCTTGTAAGTTTCTCAGAATATTGCACCATATTGACTTCACAGCAAAGTTGATTTAAGTCGATGTGAAGTTCATTAAGAAGGGGGATGTGAGAAAAAGAGTCAAGGTGAAGATGAACAATATCTTCTTCTTAAAAGTGAGGAGGATTATCATAATCATGTAAAAAGGTGGTGAAATTTACATATAAAGTAAACTGCTGCGGTAATACTAGATTATACTTCTGAGGTCCATCATCATGAACATTTAGAGACTTTGATAAAACAAAAGCAGGGCATTATTGTTTTAGATATGCCAGACTGACTAACAGAGTGTAACCACTTTGCAAACTTATATTAAAACAAAAATAAAGAGCAGAGTGGATCAGCTATTGACATTGACGTAATGGATAAAGGGTGGAGTAGCTGTCACATGAACATACGTCACTTGAAGAGGCATCTGTGACCGATGCCAACAGTGGAGAGAGAAGGTGGACACCATGTGACCTCTTAATTAAGTCTCAATCCTTTCCCTGTCTTTGCTAATTAGTCTCGGCTTGTCTAATTAAGATTCTATCAGCGAGACGTCACATTTCCCTCACTGCAGCAGCTTAATGAAGCGTGTACAGTCGATGATGAGTGCGTTTGGACTGGATTCTGCCAGGGCAAAATGAGGACAAAGTTTCCTCATTGTAGTTTTCATACCCGACCTTTAAGTGCTCATGTGAATACTGACCTTTACTATCGGACGCATAAACACACATTGAAACAACAGCAGTGCTTTTAAAAAGGCAGTTACAGATAACATTGCCAAGTTATTTGTCTAATTTCTGCTTTAAAGAACATGATATTGTGTGCCCGAACCAAGATACGTTGGTCAAAGCATTTAAAGAATGTCTTAGCATTTAATCAAATCAAGCTGTTTTATCGGTCTTAAACAGTTATAGCTAAGGTAACAGTTCTGGCAATAATGTAAGTCTTTTGCTCCTAAAAAGCTCTTCCAACCATCATTTAAACTTTGCCCAAAGGATGGTCCGTTTATAGACATAATTCCACTCTGCTTTGACTTTACCCTAAAATCAATATAAAAATTGCCAACAGCCAAAACATTACATAATAAAATTGCAAGTTGCAACCATACAGCATGAAAAGGAAAATGCTCCGTGCTGTAAAGCTAGCTTAAACAATCATATTCTCTTGACAATGATGCTAAATATGCAGCATGAGCATTAGGTGATGCACAAAACTGTCCACCTTACACTGTAGCCACTAGCTTACTTTTTATGTTCCCTTCTATCACAGATGACACACACTCTTCATGTTCAAGTTACATTTCAGCACAATCAGTTTAAAACTAACTGCATTTCTTTGTGATGTAAGAGTAAAGTTAATCATATTTTGTGTGTGGTCTACAGCATGTATTGTAAAGTGTGTGTGCCACTAATGGCACATTTCCACTGCAGCGGGGTATCCCCGTTTAAGCATCCCAAAGCGTCCTCGCTCAGGCCTCGGGCTGCCTCGCTGGCCGTCCGAGGGCGTGGTGCATTTCCATTACAGTTTAGGACCTGGGGTAGCAACGCTGTGTAGGCGGGGCGATCAGCTTTTTTTTTGGCCAATGAGATGTAGGAACGTCGTCACCTCCTCGGTCGACCACGGTGTGCTTTTCTTTGACGTTGCCATTTTTGTAGCTCCTCCGTTTACAAAAATGCTGTGTATAAAAATGCTGCAAGCTTGCTTCTAGATATATATGCGACGCTAGGGATGATCTCGCGCACGATCTTGTGACGATTCTTTCTGACCAATCAGCAGTCGAGAGTGTTGACGTCACTAGTTCAGCCCTGGCCCTGGCCTGATAGAACCACGATTTGATGGGGCCGGAAAAAGAGGGAAAAAGTACCCGCTAGCCGGTGCTACGCTATATGGAAAGGCCACCAAAAACTGGCCTGGCAGCTTGAGGACGATTAAGGACGCTTAATCGGGGCTACCCGCTGCAGTGGAAATGCGCCATAAGTTGAAGAGGCATGAAACTGGAAAACACCAATGTGAGTGGTGATGGAGTCATGCAGTGAGTGCTAAGCTTCAGTGGACACACAAGCACAGCTGATGCAGTCATCAAGCAGAGCCACGCGCACCGACACGGGGATATCAGATAGCTGCCACAGCGGTGAGACAAAGTGTCACTTGGCCCTTAGCTGCTTAGCACTGGGAGCCACCTGCAAGCTGATGACACAACCATATCTCCGCTGTCATCATAAGAGATTACCACAGCCATTCAGTGTCCTGAAGGCTCGCCGCTCACCGCACCCCACACATGCTTTTCAATCAAGGATGCTTCAGTGCTGGTCACCATCATACAGATGATGTTTCCAGATGGGAAAACTGTAGGGCACCTCTTTAACAGTGCATTCAGCTTCTACCTACAAACAAAAATAAAAGGAAGACGAAAAGCCTTGCTTTTCTCAAAAGCCTCCACTGTCATACTCCAATGTAACGGAAAAACAACTAAAGAAAAACTAAATAATAATAAAATGTCTCCACTGATCTATGATGTAAGTGTGATTTATGTATGATTCCAATCGCTTTTTAAAGTCAAAATCAGCCTCCGCTACAACTACAGGCAGCGATGAGAAGTGAGGCAGGGACGAGCTCTGCCTCTCGTAAGCCCACAGTAACTTGCTGGAGCACGGGCACTAATTTAGCGCGGGCACAAAATAAGTGCCCGCGCTCAAGCCAGTTACTGTGGGGTGAGGTGAGGCACAGATGAGCTCTGCCTCACCTCAGAATGTGTCACCCCACAGAAACTGGCTGGAAAGCGGGCACTAAGCGCATGCTTGTTACCATCTCACTGTAGGTCACCAATGTAATGTTTGTAGATCCCTTTATTACATTTATGCTCGCCATCCATAGTCTCTAAATAACTTATTCAACGTATATATGATATTTAGGCTCGCTGGTCTCATCATATAACGGCAATGAAAAAAGCAGCAGGAGAGGCAGCGATAACCTCTGCCGCACTGAAGGGGGCGCACATGAGCCCACAGGTTCTTGTTGCTACTGTTATTCTACGCAGACACGGATAGACACAAACAACAAACTAGACCTTTGAAAAGACAGGAATATAAGGAGGACTTTTACAAAAAACTAATAGAGATTGTTGTCCAGAAGGA
>NW_011335500.1:0-28869 GCF_000735185.1 Notothenia coriiceps | reverse complement strand
AACGTGTTATTCAGCCCCTTGCAATTTGGGATTTTATTTTTGGTTGGTAGACCTCCGTGAGCTGGTCATTTCAAAAGTAGCTCACCGGCCAAAAAAGTGTGGGCACCCCTGGTGTAGAATAACAGTAGCAACAAGAACCTGTGGGCTCACGTGCGCCCCCTTCAGTGCGGCAGAGGTTATGGCTGCCTCTCCTGCTGCTTTTTTCATTGCCCTTATATGATGAGACCAGCGAGCCTAAATATCATATATACGTTGAATAAGTTATTTAGAGACTATGGATGGCGAGGATAAATGTAATAAAGGGATCTACAAACATTACATTGGTGACCTACAGTGAGATGGTAACAGGCATGCGCTTAGTGCCTGCTTTCCAGACAGTTTCTGTGGGGTGACACNTGGATTGTTCTTTCTTAGTAAGATCCCATTTTCATTACAATTGTGGTCTTACCTTGACTTGAAGATTAAGTCCATGCTCTCCTTCTGGACAACAATCTCAGAGATTGTTGTCCAGAAGGAGAGCATGGACTTAATCTTCAAGTCAAGGTAAGACCACAATTGTAATGAAAATGGGATCTTACTAAGAAAGAACAATCCAATATTTGGATTTTGGGTATCCTTTTGTTGAACGGTCTGTTTAAAATGAGTCGAAGCATCAGACTAAAAAAGCTTTTGAAAATAACCGAATATTTTGATTAAGGTCAAAATATAATATTTGTAAATCTGACTCTGAAAGAGTCAGTGCCTCACCAACCATGAACCTCACCGCACGTCACTGATCTTGTTCCATATGCAAACAAGGCAACCATCGGGACAGCTAGTAACTGCCCCCTGCCAAGAAACAGTCCAGCACAAAGTCCCATAATGTAGAGTATTGTTGTTTTCAAGTGCATTTTCAAAATGTCAACGACTATTGTGCCAGACTCTTTTTCTGTCCAGGAGCAGTAACTTTTTTTATGGGGGGAGGGTCAACAGAACAAAATATAGAATGTTAATTAACGAGTGTTGCTTTTGCTAGTATGTAATAAATGAGTTTTTACTGTTTGACAAAGTCAGTCTAGTTGTTTCACCCTGTTTCAAGTGTTTATGCTAAGCTATGGCTTGTAGCTTCAGCAATATAATTATCTTGTCTTGCAGACCTGACATCAAGGCCAATCTGTTCATCTCTCATAAAGAGAAGGACTTGGTGTCTTTCCAAAAATGAGCAAGAGCAATAATTCCATGCTGACTACCTTTCCATCAACTACTAGAATACATCTAATACTATCATACTGATGGTTCATAGGGGGATCACGTCATTGGTCATTTCTTAACCACAAACGTTAACACATGTTACCAATATGTCTTCCTTACTTGAAATCTTTCTCAGCCAATTATTTTACTCATAATCCAACACGCTCTCCCTTCACAGTGACCACCACCCACATGAAGCCGTCTTCAATGCTTTGCCACACACCGTCATCCATAACTGCTGTGAAGTGACCTGTTGGAACGATTCCTTTCATTAGGGCTTAGGCAGTCATGGGCCGCCCCTTAATAACAATTCCTCTACTCAGCTGACAAAGAGTGTGGAGAGAATAGATGAGGGCTTGAGAGGGGGAAGATAAAGAGCAGGCCAGATGAATAGAGCGAGGAAAGATGAGGAGGAGGAATAAGGCAGTGTGGTTCAGCGAGGCATTGTTGTGTGCCGCATAATTACCGCTCTGGGAAGACCCCAGAATTTGGGCCTGTGTGTGTGCCTGTGTGTGTGCGCCTGTGTGTGTGCATGTGCATGCGTGTGTGCACTCACTGCCGCGGACAAACAGACAGACCCATGGCTAAATCCTCTTAATCAGGGCTAGACTGTTCTCTAAACCTGTAGATACTCGTGTTTTGTCGGCACATAATTGTGTGCGAGTAAGCTTCCCAATGACTTTACTTTAATGGGATTTGTGTAAACAGACCCCAAGGACCTTAATTAAAAAAGGGTAAAGACAAGAAGAAAGCAGATTGAAGAAAGGTCTTTATATCTCAAGGACCGTGAGAGAAAGTATAGATTGAAAGATGAAGATAACAGGCTGATCACAGCAAATACAATCATTATAAGTGTCTTTTTGATCATCTTGTGTCTCATGGGTTGATGACACTTAACTTAGTGTCTTTATGCAGAAGTTGTCCCTGGTAAATAAAAAATAAAAAAGATAGAAGAAACTTTTCAAGAGACTAGGAGCATTTTTATTGGGTCAGCCATATTGATTATGCCCACGCATCCCATCACTCTGCCTCTATTCCCGCTGAAGGCATGACCACATCTCATTTGAGTTTAACAGCAGCCGAGCTGACAGAAAGCCTTGGCCATGTCGGCCTGTCTGGCACGCAAACTGGCATGCATATCTTTGATGTCCGACGGTTAAAACTAGACATCTAAAATACATTAATTTAGACTTTGAGAAACCCCCAAAAAAATGTATAAACCAACAATCTATCAATCACTATAGAAAGTAATGGTTGGTCGAATAAACTGCATATTTTAAGGATCTTAATGCTTTATAAAATAAATCTGAAGAAGTTCACCTTTACTGAGATTTCAGGCTAATCTCATTGACATCATCATCCATCGCGGTTTATGTAAACTAAGCAGTGGGATTGACAGTGTGAGAATAAGTGACGGCCTTTCGAGTAGATTTGTCAACTAATCCTACACGTTGGCTAGGTTAACAGTTACCTTTCACAGTGGGTACTGATGCAAAAGCAGCCTGATATTAAGCTCGGAGCTTTCATCTCCCTGTGTGTTCTGACACTCATAAGGAGCTCAGCATTTCATGGTAAGGGTTACAGCTGCCTTATACATCTATGCAGAGGCTTTGATTTCCAGTGTAGGCCACATTAAAGGTCATTCAGAAAATTGACAATGTCATGTGCTTAACCAAAGATCTAACAGATGGTTTCTCTTTGGTCCTAATGTTTCTCTAAATCCAGACGCATTCCTAAGAAATACACACTCCTTTAATGTGCTTGTATACAATTAAAAGGACAGTGGATAAGAGCAGTCTTCAAAGGAAAGGAAAGGAACAGGCCGCCTACCCCCGCCCTACTAATCCAACTATCATAAATTAGTTGGCCATTCTCTTCCTCTGACAGAGTGTGTAACCACAAGTGCCAAGTGTGACCAATTCTCATTCACACTCAATACAACAAACCTACACTTGAGCTAATTAGGAAAGAAAGGCTATTATTCAGCAAACAAGAGAAAAGGCATGCGCACATGTGCATATGTCCCTCTTTAGTGGGAATACAAAAAGTGCTGCATTAGTGAGACAGCATTTCACGGTCTATATACTTGCTAACTGAGTGTTCCTCCGCTGTATTAAATGGAGAGCTTAAGCCGAGCACGGACACACACAAACACAGATTCAGCTCAAAGTAGATGCTTATTCTGTACAAATATGACTGACTTCACACACACACACACACACACACACACACACACACACACACACACACACACACACACACACACACACACACACACACACACACACACACACACACACACAAATTGAAGCCAGAGATCTTTCCTAAAGTCTGCTATGAGGGAGGAAGTGCAAATTCCACCGCTGTCAGAGAATACAAAGGTGGGTTGGGGCAAGGAGCGGTGTCCAACTTCCTGCTGAGAGAAAGGAAATAAACACTTCCATATGCAACGCCTGCCAGAAACGCTCGCACATACACACACGAGCCTGGAGTTAAGGCAGTAACACGGTGTTGTACATTTGAACAGCCCTGGTTAGCGACTCGCACTATGGAAGAGGGAAGATTTTCTGCTTAGGGAAATGTATAGCTGGGGAGATCTCGTACATCACACCAGCTCCATAATACAATTTCTCAATTCCTGATTGGTCTGGGAAAGCGGCAGTTGGTTTTTAAGTGAAGAGGATTCAAATTGCGTGTGCGTGTGCGTGTGCGTGTGTGTGTGTGTGTGTGTGTGTGTGTGAACGTGGTCACATGCAGCATGCCTCCTGCCTGGGGAAACCCATGAACTCTGAGCCACTGTGCTATTTCTCATGTCCAGGAAAGCCACATATTCCAACACACAGATTGGTTAAAGTCCCTGTAAAGACATGTGTTGGTTACAATCACCGGATATGACCAACACACACCCTCAACCCACAGCAATTACAAAAAAGATGATTGAATGCTTCATTTCTTATCTCCTTTAATACAGTGTACTCTGGACTGCCCTTTACGAAGGAAAGTAGATGGCGGTATCCCATAATTCCTTACGAGAGCAACATTTAAAACAACGGCCATTTGGCCATCAAAAACAGCCTGTCACTGTTGTGCTGAACTATGGATGAATACAACAACGTTCTTCTTAGGAGGTGTTATTGACTTTCAGACAGGACTCTTTGTGTGACAGCATTGAGTTAGTCACTGTACTCATGTTCTATGTGTTATAAATAAAGTTGTTTTAAAATAGCCCCAAAGTGGTTAATAAAAGACTTACTGTAGCAATTAGGCCTAATCTCAAATTTAGAGGTCACCATCTTCCTGTCCGCATGCAAAATACAGGGCAACAACAGGATTATAGAAACTTCCCCGATTGTCAACACAACATGCGTACTAAGCACCAGACAGAGCATGACACTAATCTGCTCTCAATCTGAAACCTCTCTGTGGTGATAGTGTTTGTTTTCCACATTGATCTAAGTGGAGCATAAATTCATCTTCTTAGGAAGATTATCCATAAAGAAGCTCCAGTGTTTATGAGATTGACAAATCTCATCAGTATGTGAATGTTTGTTTGCAAACAAAGCACACTTACTTTGTCATTATAGCATTATTGAAGTGCATAGTGGACAGGGAGTGCACGTTTGAAAGCAATATTACATAATTAAGTTATTTTTTTCCCACAGCTTCTGCTCAATCAATACTTTATGTGGACTTCTTGTGGCTTGGGCTCCCAGTGTGTGTTCTGCAGTGAATGTGTGTGCCAGGTATTTGTTCACTGATACCCAGAGCAAACAATACATCTCTGTGGCAAAACTGGTTAGAGCCTTTTATCAGCTCAGACTGGAATTACCCGTGTGTGTGTGCTCACAGGTCTGAATAGATTTCTGAAGGCCCTGACCTAACACTTTTAAACAAGTCTCTTTATACAGTTGGCATTCAGAAGCATTAACTGCTCAGTGCATATCAGAGAGCCGAGACACTGCAACAGTAGCTCTCAACACATCCCACTTGATTAAAGTGAGAAAATGGCACAAGCTCTGGGTAAAATTAGGTCACTTAGACTTTACAGATGGCCCTTGTTGCAAAGCATATTTTCCCAATTAAGGCTGATTAGAGAGGGAAATTCCCAGACAGCGTGAATTATTAAAAACTTGAAATGGATTCTGATCATGTGACATTGTAAGGCGGTGACACCCGACATCCCCAGATGGATCCTGGAAAAAAGGGGGAGTTGGGAGACTTCTGATTGGTTTAAAGTGAGAAGTGAGTTTCCTCTCATTGTCTAAAGTAATTACAAAGTGCAGAAAGGATAGGGGGGAGTTGGTGAAATCAGCCCTGACTTTTGTTTGAACTGGTTATCCCTTTAAAGTATTTACATGAGCCATTGATCAAATTACTAGATACTATATTGATGTGCTTCACAATAAGAAAGCCTTTTTAAAAAATCTAGCACAACGACAGACAAATAGGCCAACTTAACCTCACCTAACTTCTTCATTTGTTTACTGCTGTTTTTTTCTGCGGGAAGAGTTTGAATAGTAAACAACACACTTCTGAACAAACTGAATGTGAGAAGGTGAGCTACCCGTAGCACCCGTCCCAATTGAGAATCGCCAGAAACAATACTTGACTCAAGCCTGAGAGAACAAATAAACACATCTCCTTGAAATAAAAAAGTAGCCAACAATACGTTTTGTTGTCGATTATCTACTGAATCAATTCAAATAAAAAAACAGCACTTTCCTATAATTTAGCTGCACATATGTTTTGACTTTTACCTGAATAGACCTCCTTTCCATACTTTGAGGGATAACAGACTGAGATTGATTGACATCCCTTTGCCTGTCCTGTTAGTTGTGCTTCACTTAAACACAGCAGACACTTTGATTATTAGTATAAAAAGGCACTTTTATAAAGGCTCATTTCACAAATGGAAAAAAGGCCCTGGTAGGAAAAAGCACAGCTGTGAGCAATCTGAATGACGACGGTCCTGCTGGCTCACTGTCACGCCTCACTGGGACACTTGAATGCAACAGAGCCATCGTTAATGTTATTGGTAACACCTGCGCCTGTCCTGCTATGACAAGTCAAAATGTGTGTAAATGGCCTTTTGGTGACATCACATGGTGACCAGGAAATCTAGGCGCATCTTTGACTTAAGTAGAGGCGTAATTAGATAATAAGTGAAAACACCTGTGTGCACGGCCTTTTTTTATTATCTTCACCGTGCCCTATTTGTGCTCATAGTTACTGTGGTGCTAAGTTTAAAAAAGTACTTTGAACTGCTTGAATGACAAAGTTTGAAGCCTTTTTCTTTCAAACGAACAATACATCAGGTGATTTGAATGGTAAACAAATCCAAGATAAGAGAGCAAAAAGTAAATAGAGCTGGGTTTTCCATTAGCTCCAATGCTCCCCATCCTGAAGAGTATGCTCAGTTAGAGGTTTTCTCCTTCACTTTACATGCATGTTGTGTATTTTGTTTCCTTATTTTTATTCACTGGAAATAGTGTCCATGTTTTCTTCGTGATTTGTGTCAAAGTGATGACAAATGCAATATGTTAGCACAAAAGAAACAAAAGCAGCCCACATTTGTAGTCTAGTAATACTGCCCAAAAATGTAAAAGGTATGTTGAATTCCACACACAATGCCTTTAAAAAGCACGCTTTCACTTCTGAGCACACCCAAACAATATTGCTGCCAGCGTTCACAGGTTCTAAATATGTGAAATTGTCCTTGAACAGTTACTGCTCTTTTGTCTGCCTCTACAGGAAGTTGGTGTGGCCCAGGCTGGCTAGGGGCATCCCTTGAGCTGGCTGCTTTGGCACGCTGGGAGCCTGTCAGAGCGGCTCAGTGTCAGACTGCACAGCCCTGCTGAGTCAAGCTGACCATGGAGCAGCCAGACCAGCTGCACTGCCTGATGTGGGCCTTTCTGTTCGGTGACTGATGCTGCATTCCTGTTGGGTGCCAGAAGTGTGGCCAGTCTAGCCTGTTTGCGGACTCAACTGATACTGTAGCCTTGACATGGCCAAAAGAAAACCTGCCTGTTGAGTACATATCTCTGTGTGATTTAATGAGCAATGCTTTCTTTTTTATAGTGTATCCTTAAGGTTAGCTCACCTCTCCTTAAATGATCGGAGTGTTTCAGGTGTTGAATACATTGTTTCCCTGTAAAATAGGATGTCTAATCATCTCAAATGTTTTATTATGTGTTCTTATATGCTATTTTGTTTGTTTGTATAGTTTCTTAATATTTAGGTGTGGAGAGTTGAACATAAGAATCTCATTATGCAGTGCTGCCTGTTATATGACAATGAAATATCTTGCATCTTGTAATGCTGTTCACTGACACATCACTGGTATTCAATATGTGAGCCATTCCAAAGGCGTGTTAAAAAAAAAAGAACCTGGATAAACAATGTGTTGTCTGTCCCAACCACCTGGTCCAGACAGGTGCTATTTCTTTCAAATGTGAAAAAAGTAAAATATCTGTCAATTTAACAAGGCCATGTTCATCGACTGGGGTACAACGTCACGACTTCTTATGTTTTCTCAGGTGGATAAACCAATATCTCGCCTGGCATAATTTATTTCAATATATTTCCAATTTCGGATTAACACACAGGACTACTTTCTAGAAGCAAAGCAAACTCGTACGTTCCTTTTGACAAACGTTTCAGGTTAATTGTACATTTAATGAACGCCGAACTAATGAGTGCTGCCTCCTGTTTCAATTCAATTCATAGCACAAACAAATTCAGCCCCTGTCAGTTTTCAGAAAGCTTTGTAACATTAAAGGTTAAAAGTTTGAATGGAGTTTGGCGCGTCCTTACCTTGTCTGACAGTTTTCAACCTGACGGCCCCTTTGCAGTTCTTTATCACTGTCTGTATGTCGTACAAGGGTAATCCCGAAATCGATAGGTTTTCCACCTCCAGCAGCAGTTCTCCTTCACTTAATTTTCCCATTTTGTAAAGCACGACATCCTCGTTAACTTGCCCAATGTAGGCAAACTCCCCGTTCTCCGCGCCGCCGCGCAGTGGCACATTTAAGTCACCGCGGGCATCTTTGGAGACGGAGCACTCGTTCACTCTGGAGGTCCAGTGATTTTTCTTTAGCACAGGCTTAGACATTTTAATCAGTTTATGAGCCGACACCAAAAAACTGGCGGGCTCTTCCACTGGTATAAGAAATAGTCACAGCAGTTGTAGTAATTCCTCTCAGAAAGTAGACTTGTATCCGAGTGAAGCGCAGCAAACTTTCCTTCTCTTCCACAGAAACATGAAGACAGTAATGTCCCACCGCTCTCCCGGGTGAGAAATCAAGCCATTCCTGTCTTGCTTTGAAGTCACTCCTTAGTGTGATACTGTTTTCATCATTACATTAATATCCCAGCTGTTCAATCAACATTTATCGATGTCATCTTACATCTGCCACGGTGCCACTCGCGTCTCGTGTCCACTTGGTAAATCCTCTTTGGTTGTTCTTATAAACTCACTTTTAATGTTGTTTCTTTATTTTCTCCGGTTACCAGCGACTGGACTCTTTTCTGTCCGTATCCGACCGGGACTTTATCGGGAGGTTGACACTGTCCTCGGCTCGTTTATCCAGGTACGATGCTCTCGTGCAGTTCTCTGAATCTCATTACAGGCTGGGCTCTGCTGTGGCGCTGGGAATGTGTTGCTGTTCGTGATGCATTCAAGTGCTGTCGGAACATTCACTGTGGCTGCACTACATTTTGCAAGCCAATACTGTACTTTTCACTCTACATTAATTTGACAAAATGAGTTGCTAGTTACTTCACAGATTCAGATAATTAACAAATGTAAAATATAAATAAACTACGAAATAAAAAATGCGTTATAGATATAGGTATCCATGACAATAAACACATTAGTGCAACAAAAAAAATAATGATCCAGTAATGTGATATATATTATTCTGAAATGGGACATTACGCACAATAAGTACTTTTACTTTTGATAGATTAAATATATATTTTGATGCCAATACTTTTCTTTTTAAGTGGGGTAGGTCATTTTTGGAGAAACCAGCTCGAGTGTGCTAGAATTTGAAAATACACAGCCGGAAGAAATCTGCTACTTCCTTACAGAGCCCCGAGATAAGTTTGTGCACAGATGGAAGGTTGACAGGCAGGTAGGCCATCCAGTTATTTTAGCCGGGCCAGCTAAAATGATTGGTCGTGCTTCTTACAGTACTACGGCTTCCACAGATGACATTTTTTAATGGATTTTTTGTCAAAGCATTTTTTGTCTTAAGATATTCATTGCTATCGGGATGTTAAGAGCATTCCATGGAATATAACAAAAAGTGTATCTCGAGCCGGTTTCTTAAACTTACCTACCCCACCTTTAAGTAAGATTATGAATGAAGGACTTTAACTTGTAACACAGCATTTTTACATTGTATTATTTTTACTTTTACTTAGGTAAAATATCTGAGTACTTCTTCCACAATGTGGGTTGACATTTTCAATAAGTAGTATAGGCTACTTGATTTTCTTATAATATATATATTTTTAATAATGTACTTTAGAAGCCCAATGCACAGTAGCTTGATGTGAAAGATGTTCAGATGTGTTGAACACTTACAGTGTTAATTGAATACGAATGACCTGCCTCATTCATTTTTAAAACACACATATTTTGACTTTCATGTTTGAGTATTGAAAATCGGATTCTACAAAGTGTTCATGAAGGCAGCTAAATTACAATTAGCGCATGCGTGCTGCTGATGGTAGAAAGGGCTAACTTGGCCGTCCTTTTTCATAAAATAGCTCCTGGCTTCCCTACATTGAATACTGATGTTTTTATGTGTTTAGTTCATTGAGTTCAACTTTAAATGTAAAAGGTAATGTGATATTTTTGTCAGACTTTCCAATGTATTGTGTGTCTTTGTCTTTTTATTTTTATTAAGGAATGTTCTTTATTTTAGCTGATATTTAAGGAAAATGAATGACTAAGACTTGAAATATGGGTTCTGATTGAAATGCTAATTAATAAGGACATAGTCAGCCGAGGGTTACACCTGTCAACCTGTCTGACAGGATTCCTGCATTTCAGGCTAGACCTGTGGTTCACCATGTTTTGATGTGGGGGCGAAACCACTTCTCTTCTTTTCTCTACTCATCAACTGATGGATGAAAGTGATTATTAGTAAATCAGAAATGGAGGACAGGAAGAAACCAATTTACACATTTGTAAAACATGTTTATAATCCAAGAAAAAAGGAAAACATGACAATAAGATACAGACAGTGGGCTAAGACAGCAGGGGATGTACTGTATACACTGCTTGATGGGATCAGATGAGCAGGCCTCTCACCTAGGGAACAGCAGATGAGCTTTTCCCTAACTAAAAATAACTAAATACTCTTAATCTCATGGGAGGAAAAACCATTGGCCTGGATGAGAAGGGAAATAGTAAGTGCACTTTTAACATAGAAACCTACACTGCTCACACATGAAATGCATGTTTATTATTATGTTCACTTCATTGCAGCTCCCTCCGATGGGAAAACTCTTGATTAACAATACACGTTTACAGAAGTACTTAAACTATTGGCCTCCAATTCTAAGTAATAGTAGTCATGATACAAAACACATACTGTATATCGAAAGTATGTGTAAGAACTTTTCTCAATCGACTCAAAGTTAATGACTCCACATCAAACCATTAAAAATTTCCAATATCAACCTCACCTTAATTAAAAAACATTTAACATAATCAGAATGATGTGTTTGAATGTGTACAAACAAGTCCTTGGTGGTTTAGTGGTTAGGATTTGGCTCTCATCGTCAGCGAACATTTTAGGAAATTCATAATCCAACGTAAGTAGTTTGCTTTAGTGCACATGCTTCTTTTAAGGGTTAAAACCAACATTATGCTAGTCTGAACTCCAGTTAGTTGTTTGAGGGTTTATAAGAAGTGAAAACTAGAAGAAGTTACTGACTCCTCACTGAGATGTGAATGTTTGTTTGTGCATGAGTATGTGCCATTAACTTCCATCGTGACCTCCAGTATCGAAGCTCCTCTGCCAGCTTCCTGTCACACAATGTCACCCAAATCAGATCGACAGAGCAGACACATTGCCACGGGCCCAACATTTCATATTCCCTCTCCACCCACCATTCAGTCTGTGTGTTTCAACATTTCTTTTTTTGCCAGTGTTTCCTGCCACTATGATTGTCCCTGTCATGTTCTGTCTGTCTTTCACTCTCTTGCACACATTAAAAAAACGCAAATCCCTGCATGCATCCCAAAAGAGTATGATACACACAATCTCATGTGCATGTTGTGTATCCATCACATGCTGTCTTTTTACAACCATACATTGTAGTTTATGATGTCACTCACGTAATACTATACATTAATACAAGACCTACATGATAACCTCATCCGCGCAGCACATGTAGTGCATGTCCGTGTTGATCTTGAGTCGATATGTACAAAAAATTAGATGAGCTCTAATTAAAGCGGTTCTTTTACATTATTACTTGCTGTCATTGAGCTGTTTTGTTATGACAGCATATGTAATGAGGAATGAGAAGGACCTGGACATGAACGAGTAATTCACATAAACTATAATCAGCCACCATTTCTATATACACCTAGTGGAATCACTGACAAGTAGTGAAGTTGTGAACCTAATAGCCACCAGTGACTTTGGGTCTACATTACAACAAGAAAACACACAATAAATGAGCTTTTGTTATGTCAGGACTGGAGGCAGAGCAGTGTCGAACCAAATACAAGATTCAAATAACAACATATCTTTCATTGCATGTAAACAGGCAAGGAAAAATAAAAGCAACAAATCTCTCTAACACACATAAAATACAACAACCGCCTCAATGGGACAATGAACAGAAAACCAGAACTTAAATACATGAAGAACTAATCACAAGGACAAGACACAGCTGGGGAGGGAAGTCAAAGCACACCAGGTGAACAGAATCAGGTAATCAAGGAGGAGGGAAAACACAGTGACAGGAAGTAAAAATCAGACATAACACAGGGGGTGAACTTTTTATATTAACTTTTAATTATATAAATATTTAAATGTAGTTATCAAGCATTATTCATTATATTTAACACAACAAGAGACTGACGTACAGAGTTACATAATATTTTTGATGGACTGGATTCTTTGCGATGAAACTTCAACGGAAGTAATGTGTTTTGCAAAGTCATTAATGAAAATGAAAAAAGTGGAGGTTTGGCCTATCTTATAAATTACCAATATTGACTACGCCAGAAATGCTATTTGCGATCCTATATATAAATAACAATGTGTAATGAGCTGGCAAAGGACCGACCTTGCATTTTAAATCTAAACAAAGTGGCTTAGCGTTGTGAATAAGAAGAATTTCATTAACAGTAATCTACTTTTGTATTGACAAAGCATTTTAGCTTTAGTGGCCTGGCTCTAGGAAAAGCAATTTCAGATTGCTAATCAACAAACAGTATCCTGTATCAATTGTAAATAATTTGGGACTAATAATAAGCAAGGAATTTCTCATTTAGATTTAAAATCTGCATCAGGTGTGAGGAGCATAGGATGGAGCTTTTTTGAAAAAGTAAGATGGTGGGAGAAACATTGACAGATAGATAAAAGTAATTTATGAAGAATAAAGAAGGAAGAAACAGAGGAAAAGGTGATCTGAATTAACCGTGCCTGTCATGAATGTAGAAACACAGAGGACTGCATAATGTGATGTTGTGTGAAACCTGACCTTTAAACACATCCATCCTGGCAGGAACCTCTCTCCTTTTTACTACAAGCCAAATCTCAAAGGTTCATTCCGTTTGGAAACTTCCACAGCTTTACCTCTTACATTTCACATTTCAAATGTTAATGTTTTGGCCATCAGCGTTTTGTCTATCAAATGACATGCAGGGAATTTCAATAAATGTTTAACCAAACAATTTCTTTTTTTAGTATTAGCAACTCTAATGGTTCAATGTAACCGCAAAACCTAAGGGCATGTCTATTTGAGCTCATGCTTTTATGAATGAGATCAAAGTGTGGTATCACCATCCTCTACAACAAGAGACACACCATGTGCTTTAATGGGTCACAACCTAACAGTTGGTGTATTGTGCGTGTGTAATCCTAAAACCTGCAGGCCACACATGACGCGTGAGATTGTATTAATGCCTCATTTTGCACATCTGAAAGGCAGCGTGTGCATTATTCACAAGTCATTAAAGCCATGTAAACTTTTCAGAAGCCTATCAGTGCATCATAGCATGACTCCGAAAGTGGCCCCTCGCACTGTAAAACAAAAGATGTTTCATCACGAGTCATGTTCGGTGACCCATGACTAAGCTCTGCTCTTCACTTAACACAAGCTCTGTCAATGAGCAGGGTCATTTTTTTTCTGCTTTAGATGTCACGTTAATCTACTTTACCTCTGTGCCCTGATAATGCCTCACTCATTATAATATCCACAAAGCGTGAGAGGGAGAGAGAGAGAGAGTGAGGGGGGGGGAAAGAGCAAAAATCCTTCTTTTAACTAAAGCAGTGCTGCCGAGCTCAGTGTGGCCCCGGCAGATTAGGGATGAATGGCTCGGCACAAAAAGGCCATCAGATTATATGAGTGGGCTGCGGAGAGCTGTAGCAGAACAGGCGGTGACAGAGGGCGTTTCATTACAGGGAATATTGAGGTATTGAGTTAGGACTCTACTTTACTGTAAGCTCTGAACAAAAATCCTTGCCATAGTTTTTAAAACTGCATCAGGAGTGAGCCAACATGTTCTTACTCCAAATCCTCACATATCGTCTCTTGGTCAGGACTCCTTAGCATGACTTGGGTACAACTTTGTAAACATGTGTACACTAAACCACTTAAGGTGGTTTAGTTCACTTTTTTTTAAACATTTGTAACTTTATTGAAGTAAGTTAAGTATGTTATGCAAATCAGTTACGTTTCTACGAAGTAAGTCATCATGGAGTTTTGATTTTACTCGGGATACAAAAAGTGACTTCCTGCACATATTGTTTAGCTCTTCATAACAGAACAATCTTTCTCCCATATTCCCTTTAAAAATAAGAGTGGCACTAGAGGCAGCCCTGTACATCCAAAACTAGAGAGGTACGTGGAGCATCATGAGGCGATGTTTGATTTTTTCCTTCGCAAGAATACGAAAAAAGGTACAGTTTTTTAACACTGAGCTCATATTTCAGAATAGATACTACCACCACACGAAGAAAACCTGAGCCAATGAAGCACCAGTAGTTTTGTATTACAGTATTGTTTTGTATCAACACTAACCATATGAGCATATGCCCTGTGCCCTGCATTATAGCCTGTAGTAAAACATACAATCGTCGTAACAACAACAAAAAAAGAATACATGGTCAAACCAACAACAGTGAATCCATGCTTTACTTAGCCCATATGCAACGGCGGAAATATATTTCGATGTTCACTTGTCATTGTCCATATGAGCAGTGGGATCGCAGACCATTAAAGGTAGGTAGTTCTGGGGGGCTTACACATGAGCAGTTACCTTCATGGAGGCCCCAAAACGGCTGGGAAAGTCTAAAAACTGCTATTTTCAATCCAGTAGGGCCACTGAATAAGCTCCCATATTTGTTGGAGTTTGGAGAAAATGGGCTGAGTGAGCAGCAGAGGATGGAGCACTTTGACTAAGGGCCAAGACAGGAATGGGACATTGAGTGAATTATCCACATTATTCAGCATATTTAACTGCCTAAATTCACGTCAGCACATTCTTAAAGCTGGCTGTGTTCCCAGGCAATAAAGCATCAGCTGGGTCTGTATTCTGCGAATGTTTGGCTCCCCCATAACTATGATGTAGCACAGGGCAGCATGCTCCATCCTGATCTCTTAGTTTAGTTTATATATATCTTTATAGATTCCTACAGATATAAGGGGATATGTCATCTTTTAATCCACTGGGGGACATGGACATTTATTATCATTCAGGATCCCTTCGGAATATGTGTCCTATCCTTGAGAAGTGTGGTTGCTCTGTCGCTATAACACATACTGTGCATACTCACTCATCTCTACACACTTAGAAACATCAACAAATGAGGCTCTTCCTCCACACTCTGAATAGGAAAAACCTCTCTTATGTCAGCCTGCAGCACTCAACACATCTCACAACACTACCGTCGGATTTGATGATGCCTTCAGGCGCGAGACATATGGGTCAGGGTGTCAGGAGCGCTCCGAACTGCCCTCCAAAGCTCCTCCCGTCAGCGGGAAACCCAGAGAGGATCATCTCCTTTTTTGGACTGGCAGCCGAGCACAGTTAAGTATCATTTTGTATCTGCATTTCCACAGCCTTGGGGAAGGGATTGATTGCATTTAGATGAAGACTGGTAGAAGTCGTGTTTAAATAACAAGTGGGAAGTTTTGCATGTTGCCTGTTTTTCTTGTATCTACTTAGACTTAATCCTTAACAAGTCACATGCAGTTTGATTTCAGCCTCCGCTTAAACTGCAATGTCATTATGGACATTACATTTTGATGAGCATTAATGTTGCATGCAGTTGTATTTGAACACAATAACATGGAATTACGTACTTTGCATACACAATAGCATCAGTAATTATCTTTTAAAATGTGTGGCTTTTAAGAATCTAGATCTTTTTGAAGGATCAAAATGCCACTCTTCAGAGCACTGTCAAAGCCTAAAATTAATGCTGTAAATGTAATTATTTAGAGCAACTATGATGTAAACAATAATAACAAATGTCTTTTTCCGACATAGCACTCCTCAACTGCAGTAGCAATGTTCAAAAGTGGCAGCCATGATAATCTGATCTAACTGACAAGGAAATGTGCTTCAATTGCTTCCTTTTTTATATCCTTTAGCATAAGGCACAATGGACCATCCTTTATTAAAAAAGAAATGAATGCAGTCCCTTGATTTCTTGCAGCAGCAACATTAAAAGCAACACGGCAGACACAAGTCAATAGCATACGGTTACATAATTGTGTATTGTAACCCAGCAGTTGTCTTTTCAAAGGTCCATGAATCCTGCTTCATATATTGTCCTTTGATTACTTTGTGGAATATAATAATAAGTCCTCAGTGTTCATTAAAGTCCCCTATTATACTGTTTTTCATCAATATACTATAGGTCTCAGATATATACAAAACATGTCTCTGAAGTGTTTGGCTCGAATTTCCAAACAGATCATTGCAGCATCCCATAATCCCCTCTGTTTCAGCCCTGTTTCAGGGATAAGGTGTGTGTGTGTGTGTGTGTGTGTGTGTGTGTNGGGGGGGGGGGTGTGTTACCTTGGTTTGTTATTGGCTAATGGTTACACAAGCCAAAAAAGCATTATTACATCACAAATTGGCCAAATCTGATCAGCTCACTTTCGGACCGGTTTTTATAGAAATGGATCAGGACAAAAAGAGAAAGAATATATTTTCCTGAAACTTATTGAATCTCTTTTCACAGAGGGGACACATGTATGTATAAAAGCCATGGAAAATGTAATTTAGCATAATAGGTGACCTTTAAAGTTTACAATTAAAAGTGATTGTTTTTTTGCATTTTGACCTCTGATCATAACATTAATATTCCAGATAAATCAGCAAAATGTAATTGATTGTAGTTGGTAATACACATTTAGTTAATTTCTATACAGTTAACACTGTGTCACATACAAATGAACCTTAATGTGCTATCATTTCAATATTCATAATTTCCAAAACCTTTTTCCTATTTCCTTGTATTTATTCCTTATTTTACAACTTGTGTTGCTTATTTCCTTCCTTCATTGCTTCCTTCCTTTATCCGTATTCTTCCAAATTGAAGTTGTTGAGATATTTTTTTAAGTAGATTGGATATTGGACTTAATTGCAATGTGTCCAGAAACAAGACTCCAAATAAATGCTAATGTTGCGTCGGCTGTTTGTAATATTAAATATGTCAGTGATTAATTTGTTCCTGCTATATTCAAGGGACAAAAATAAGTTGTAAACGGTTCAAACAAAATACAAATATCAATCTGACTGAAAACTCATTTCCATCCCTGTCTACAAGAGCCAAGACATAATTATCATTATGTCCAAACACCGAAATCAAAACACTTCACTTCACAGTGTCCCCTTAAATTGCTGCATAAGTCTAAATCAACTTATTTCTTTCTTTCACACACACCACCTATCACCTCAAGAAGTGCTTCACAGCTTTCATCTCTGAACCTTTGCCTTTCAACATCTTAGTCAAGAAGATGCAGGAATGCAGTAAAAGGGATGAAAGAAAAGAGCAAAGGGAGGCAGAGATGGTGATGATGATACATCGTGATTAGCTGGGTATGACTGGGTTAGGTCACGTGTACCACGGTAAAGCAAGACTGAATAATTCAAAGCAACACAACACAATGTCTGAGCAAACTGTTTCTCTCTCAGTGCTCTGCTTCCGACTCCCAGCTCCACAGCCGCACTGCTTGAATAAAACAGAAGCTATAGTCAAGTGGACATTTTAGGGTTAGAGCCCAGCTGTACACGATGATGATGTTCTCTGCCTGACATGTTCAACTTTCTTACATGTTTTAAGGATAAGTGGGCAAAAACATCAACCATATTATATTCTGTATTTAAAACTCTTATGTTGTGTCCGGGTCTCCCGTGACCCGTTTCAAGTTTTTTGTATCGGAACTAGGCTTCATGATATCCTCCACAACAGCTATACAAACAGTACAAAACTGATTTTGACAATTTTAGCCAAGTCTGAAGGTCTCTAAAAAAAAAAGTGTATAATTTGGTGTTCGGGTCTGGGGAGACCCAGCAGAATGGTTTTGGGTGACTCGAGGTCAAATTTGGTCCAATCGAGATTCATCTTTGACTTTAGACACCCCCCCCCCACCCCCTTCATCCACTGTAACAATAATTTTTCGCAACATGCACCTGGTCTCCCTCCCTCTGCCCCCCTCCCCCCACGGGAACTCCACCTTTCTCAAAGAATATGTACACTAACACTTGAACCTGAACTCACACATGCACGTGTGCCATATGTGGTGTAATGTGTTTTTGGGCCATACAATGCAATTACAACAGGATTGTACGGTTATGAATGCATAATAAGTTAGTTATGATGCAGTTAAAACAATATTGGATGATAGTCATTTTTTTGTTGTGTTTTGGACTGAAATAAATCATGGGTCAAAATTGATCCGCGAACACCATGAATGGTAACAGCTTTCGAACACAACACAAGGGTTAAAAGGACACATCATTTCTCACACTTTCTGCTTTATCCATTGACTCTCTGAAAGTCTGAGAACCACTCGTCTCTTCACAGGTTTTATCTAGATTAAAAGGGGGAGGGGGGGTGGGACTGCCCTCTCAGTATTAGATTATATTTTTGTTTTACTATATACTTGTTTAAAACTGCATTACGAAATATTTCTAGCAAAGGAAGTGAATTAGTACCAGATGTAAGTTAACACCAGCTAAAAATCTTTACTCATGTGCTGTGGTTGACGTTCTCTACCTCCTGCAGTGATAAAGTGTATTCAGTGTGTGTTAGGCGTGGTTGCAGGTTCAGCGGAGACACACTTCCCCCCACACCCATCACCACCTTGGGTGTGGTCAACAGCCCGGAAAATATTTGAAACAAGAGGTCAAAGGTCGGAGAAACAATGCTCTTCATCTTGTTCCTGATGCAGCAGCAGTTGAACAGACCACTGAAAATCATGAAGCTTGTTTGATAGAAGATTGTAATTTGTTTACAGTTCTCACATGACAGACTGTTGAATAAAGTCAGTGATTTCAAAGCAGCTCTCCAGCGGCCCGTTCGAAGTGGCAGCCTTGAAATACCTGTCATGCTGTCACAGTTTCAAACAAGGCGACCATTGTGTCCAGGTGCTCCTTTGTTTGCTTGAACAAGCCAGATTGTTGGGATGACGTCCAATGCACACAAAGTGGAGGGAGGGTAAAAGTGGCCTTGGTGAATTCCTCACCACATCAGGCGTGAGACTCAATGATTTTCCACCACTGCTCTGTTTTGGATTTGGTGGGAGTTGATTGATTGACACTTTCAAATGTGCTGTAAACTGCCTTTTGTATTAAAGAGGTAACAGAGATTACTTCTACTGCACATTGTGTGTGATATACATTAGTATCAGCTTTCTTGCAAAATGTAACACATATAAGATAAGATAAGATGGACTTTTATTAATCCCTGTGGGGAAATTTAGTAGTTTAACAGCAACAGGGTATTGAAAGACAGGACAGCACAGATTCACACAGATTAATAAAAATAAGGATAAAATCAAAGGTAAATGACTATAAAATAAGAAATTAATTAAAATGAACATAGATGTGGGGGAAACTTCTGAAGCAATTGGAAACAGTACGCAGAGAGACGCGAGGAGAGCTGGAGCTTTCATTGCAAACACTGACGTTTTATTCAGAGTTTTGGCCGGAGAATTCATTCAAGACATGTCACGGGCCACGGTTTGACCACACAAATCAATTCTGAAGAACCCTCCTGTAGCTCCAGGTTTTAATTACATTACATGTCACTTGTTAGACGCTTTTATCCAAAGCGACAATCCCCGCAGGAGCAATTTGGGGTGAAGTGTCTTGCCCAGGGACACAACGACATACTGACTACAGTGGGGTTAGAACAACTAACTAACCACTAACTAACCACTGAACTCACAACCCACTGGACCACACGCCCCCTTTTTAACTAGTTCAGAGTGTAATAATCAACATTCTTAAATAGATAGACTAAACAGCTGAGGACAATGAATCACATTTGTTGTCGCTTATGGTTATGGGTCATCTACACCCCGAGAAGGATGTGTTACAGGTGTCCCACAACAATAACTATCTCTTACCGAGAGTTGCCTGGTCACAAACTGGTAACAACAACAACATGCTCGGGCAGCCCCTCCTTAAGGGAGATAGCGGCTGCCCAAGGTTGGGCATCTGTGTCAGAGTGCAAAAGGTAAACATGTATACAGAATTATTCCCTGACAATATACATATTTGGTCATGTGTACATGATACTCATTGGGATGATTTTTAAATGTTTTATGTGTAAATGTCTCACAGTTACCGTTGTCCCTTAACCTTCTCTATTTCACCCATACTTTTAAAAACACACACAAAGTTTTTTGCTGCGTCCTTGCAGATTTAACAGGGAAACAAGAATGGCAACTGGATGGGATCCAAAGCACACAAAACTAAACGGTCCCTATATTTTCTTTATAGAGTATGCCGCTAATGGCTATTTCCTGTTGCTGAAGCAGAAGGCTTTAAATCAGAGCTCTTAATGTGGTCTTTGTTTGAAACCTCACATCGATATGACTCCTGTTGTTTAATCAAGCGGTGGTGAAAACATTTGGGTGATGAAAATAAAAGCAAAAATATGGAGGACTAAAGCCGCCAGTATGATAATAAAAAAGACATGATTTGATGAATAATAAAATTACTTTAAAAAAGAAAAGAAAATGGGAACTAAAAGTCACAATTATCAAATCGCAGGTTGATTTTTTCACAGATATATACAGAAAGTCAGTATTTATTTATTTACATTCGTATTTAATGAATTTCTAATTTACTTTTTTAAATTATTTATTATCCTTTAATATTCTATTTACGTTTCAATTTTTCATGCATTTGTATTGATTGTAGAATTAACCTGCAAATCATTCGATAATTTAGTCATTTATTTAATACATGTCCATTTATTATAACGGCAACTTCAGTCCTCCATACCTGCCTCTTTTATTTTTCCATAAAATTGAAGGTGACATGTGAAAACATTTGTTCTGGGTTGTGAGGATATTCTCAACTGGCACGGTTTCAGCCAGGGCACGGAGCAGGTTTTCCTGAGTGTGTAAACTAAAGTGCAGGAAGCACATGGGCCCTGGTGTCGGAGTGCAGGTGGTTCCCCTCTCACTAACTCAAGCCGAATGGACCCGCTCCATCAAACACTCAACAAAGAGCTTTGTTCCTCAGCAGGGGAAACTGATACAGTACCGATACATCTGGTCTGTGTTCTGTAAAACAGAAAAGGTGTCAGATGTATCAAGTGTTGAAGAGTTTGATCACAATATGAGTGACTCTGACACCTTGTGAGTGCTCGATGACTGTATGTAAAATCTATTTTGAAGAAGCACACAAAAAGACTAAATAATCAATGGACAATAATACAAAAATTACAAGGAAATAAGGCAGAATGCACTCATGCACTTTTATTCAACATATAGGCCTGCTTTATTTTATTAATTTAACACAGTAAGAAGAAGCTCAACTCTAATATTGGATTTGTTAATGAAGATTGAAATGCACCAGCAGTCGAGTCACATACTGGGCCCTACACAGGCCAAACACACACAAAAACCTTATTGGGCCTATCCAACAGGAAACAAAGAAAAAGGTGCAGCGCAACATTAACAGACGTACAAACAAAATTAAACATGGCCTTATTTATGGAACAGAAAGCATAAGCTGAATTGGACAGAAGAACAAATGCCTCAACAGCAGGGGCGCACGTTGCGAACAGGCAAGGCAGGCAACTCCCCAGAAGGGGTTCCCCAAAGAAGGTAGAATAAGAAGGTCCACAGCAACGACAACATGAAACACCCTTTAATTTACTGCAACTACATGTCGGTAACCCCCTCAAGGGGTCCCCATGCATAGCGCGCCGTCAAAAGCTCATAATTTCAGTTGCGCTGCTCCGCTCCGGGGGGGCTAGTTCGAGGGGCCCCCAGTGAATGTTTGCCTAGGGCCCCCACAGACTCTAGGATCGCCACTGCTCAACAGACCAATCAGACCGCGGCTCCACTCACAGGCCTGCAGCGGCGTGTGGCCCTTTGACCCTCCTCTGTCTGCAGTGAAGCACAGAGACTCGCTGCGTGCCTGAACCCAAGGCTGATTAGGGGAAGAGGGAGTCATAAATAAAACTGTTGTATTCGTTGGTTCTTTCTCTGCAGTATGTGTTTGTTGTTGTTGATAAGATGTGTCTGTATGTGTGATGTAAACAGTCAAGTATAGGAGTCGTCTTATATTACTGTAATGTTTGTAAAGCATGGAGCTGAAGTGTTCTGTTGTGTTTAAGAAGGTCAGTCTCATATGTATTTTTTTAATTATATAGTTTATTGATCCCACATTTTGACATTTTTCTTTTCTTTTTTTAAAGCAGTATGAACCGATTTGTTAGCCACTTGTTGGCGGCAGAACAAGCTGTAAACAAAGCACTGACATATAATCATCTTTAAACGTTCATAGGGTGAACTTTTAACAAACCAGTTGCATATTTACGCATCCAGGATGCAATGTCAGCACTATTTTTAATTTTTGTTTCTGGCAATCTGGTGAATAAGTCCAATTTTCACCTACATTTTAGACGTTGTATTTTTTTTATAGTATTCAATCCCTCCACCTCCATTTCAATTTAAATCATCATGTGTGTTTCAGTAGTTTTTGCTAACATCCTGTATCTAGGTTGAAGTAATTCACTCAACAGGCCCTTCTACACCAGCAACAGTTTGCTTTTCTTTTATCCCCTTGTTGAATGAAGCCTTGGCAGAGGTCCAGGAGATGTAGGGAGAGATTGGATGAATTGTCCCCCTGAGAGGGCGGCTGTGGACCGGCAGGGCGAGAGCCTCAGGACCCCGGAGGGCCGTGTTGTTACTATGCTCCAGTTATGTGTGTCAGGCCTGTATAATGTTTCACATCGTGAGGCAGGGGGCTATAGCCCGGGAGAACATTCAACAGCAGGGAAGTGAGCAGTCAGGAAGTGAACAATAATTCAAAACAGAGCTCCCAACAATAGCGGGCCTTCAAATGTGTTGACTTTAAACCATATAAGAAATCCATGCATTCATAGCGTCCCTGTGGATAATATACAGGCACATGTATAAATGTAGAAAGGTCATGCGTGAGGTATGACGTATTGTGTGGGGAAATATGACTCTTTGGAATATACTGACCATGTTCTGGGGGTATGAGAAGTTTCTACAGAATTTGTAATGCTTTTTGTCACCAGTGGAATCCATTGTGACTGACATTAATACAAGCAGACAGTAGTTGCTCTGTTCAATAAATAACAAGAAAACGTTTAAAAGCCTCTTTTCAACACTACATGAGGTGCGGAAATCATTTTGAAAAATAGATTGCTGAATGAGATGAATCAGGCTCTCAGGTAACTATAACATAACAAGATGCGAGGACTCCTGAAGTGCGATGACTTAGTATACAAATAAACAAATGCAATTAAGGGCAGGTGGGAGGATAGGACAGCTGGAACCAAACGCAGGACTTTCACACAGGAGATTGCTGAAACCACATGCAACCTGGAGTTATGTCAAAACGTTTTTTTTAACCAAACCACAATCTTTTTCGAAGCCCAATCAAAAGTTTTTGTTTGAATTTACAATGTTAAGCACATTAGGAGCATTAGTTATACATATAAGGCCACCCATTGCGATTGAAAGTTATGCAAAGGTGGCCTCACCAAGTGTGTCCTAGGCCACGTACATCTGGCCTAGCTCCTCCATTATCTTTGTTTACTTTTAAGGCAGTTGTCATCTGTAAATGTTGAATTAACACTATCTGCTGGGTTGTCCTTTGCCAAACCTTTTTCGGCATTGCCATTGCATGTGTGAAAAGGCAAACCTCGCTGAAAATATATCCTAGTGATCCACATCCAACATGGATGCTTACAATATAATTTTGGTATATGTGCAGTTTTTTATGATGGCGTGTATGGCTCTCGCATTGCTACATTAAACATTATCCGTATCAGCATGCAGCATGGACCCTCGTATTTGAATAAATTAGCAAAGTATGTGGGGAATTGAAGTCTTTATATTCTTCTACTTTCCTAATGGCCCAGTTAAACACGACCACAAAGGGGCTGCAAATCCATTTATTTCCACTTTGACACAGCGGCGATTAAATATTTTATGTTATGCTATTTTAAAAAGCGTTAAAGTTTATACAGCTTTGAAAAGCATCCCAACGGCCCTAAAAGCAACGCTTGCACACACACCCACGCTTCTCGTTATGCTTTTTGTCTAGCTGTGGAAACAAAGTGATCCGACTCAGTGAGCAGTCAGTAAAGTGTGAGCCTCGCTGTGTGTTAGCAGACCTCAGTTGTTCTGTGTGCTGAGCGGGATCCTCTGCTGTGCTGCGCTGCGTTCACTGTCCTCAGCAGGATCTGCCTCTCTCTCTGCCAGCGGCTCCAAAGCTGCAGGTCTTCATTGGCTTTTCTCAGTGATCCAATGTGGCACTGCTGCTGCACTGACTCAGCCATACAGTGTGTGTTTGTGTGCTTGTAAATCCATAAGAAGAGAGGATATTGTGGGGTTTTTTGGGGTTATGACTCGTATGTGTACTTGCTTGAATATAAATATGCACAGACAGGATGTGTGTGTGTCTGTGTGAGAGTTGTGTACTGATGTGTGTGTTGTTTAGGTCTAGACTTGTCACCGTGGCAATGTGAGAGAGTGCATTATCGCTGGGAGACAAGTTGTCATGACTTGTCTTTTCTTAGAGGGACGGCATTCTCATTATCAGTTTTGGGATCCTTTGGGAAGAAATGTATGCAGACTGGAGACATGTCAGTCCCAATGGCACACTAACCCAGTGTTAACCATTATAATTATAAATAGATAGTTTGGATGTCTTTAAACTGTGGTGGTTTGAGGTATTTATCCATACTCAGTGTAGAGTAGATAAAGTTACACTATTTTTACAATATTTACCTTGCTTTTCCAACGATTAAACAACAAGTAAAACCAGCAATCGCATGTTCTGCAAGGTAAGAAAAAACTGTTTTTGTCAATGATATCTAGTGGCTTTCAGCAAGAGCATAGATATAACAGCTTCAGTTATTCGGACAGGCAGGGCTCCAAAGAACAGACAAGCGGTGCAATTTATTTCTTGTGGTATGCATGTGTGGATTTTTGCATCGAGGTGTGAGATTTAGACTGCTTGGGGTGAGAGCGAAGAAGTCCAGTTTTGGAAAAGTGAGTTACTTAATTAAGGCACTACAACTACTGTATCGTTCACACTATAGGCATCTTTCAGAGAGGAACTGGTGTCTCATAACTTCTTCCTCAGTGGTTTTTCCCCATGGATCATTGTTGCTATTTCATCAGTGCAAAAATAATGAGGCCAGCAGAGACTACGGTTCCCTGACCCAGAGGGGAGATGTTTTGCTGTTAAAGTAAATTTGGAGCTGTGCTGAAAATATTTCTGACATGACCCGGGGTCATCCATGTTCAGCCTGTTATGGGGATAAGTGCTTTTTTTGTATAGTAGTGCACGGTATGATGGGAATATAACTTCTCACGACTTGTGTAGTATGCAAAATATAAAGTTTTCATAATGCATGTAGACACATTTCTCTCAACAAAGTGACAAAAGTTCTTAATGGTGAAGATTTTTGTAAAAGCCAGTTTTTAGGTTAAGGCTATCTATCATAAAATCTAATATATTAATTACATTTTGTTATGTCTCAAGGTGATGAAAATGAAAAACATTTGGCAACTCAAGTACCATTAGTTAAACAGGTTAATAGGTCAAATCCACCATTTGGACTGTAAAATTTGATTAAAATGTATCTCATGTTTGTATTTTCACAATTGTTATATGCTTATATCCACATCTAATGGCACACATTAGTTTATCCAAGTTTTTAGTTTTGCTACCTTGGCAAAAATATTTCCTTTTGTAACAAAAATGGCACCACTTACACTTTGAAACTTGTTGGATGAACTGAAAAATAGTTTATTCTAAGCAGAACAAGCATAAGCAGCCATACGGTAAGGCTGCTGCTTTCAGACAAACAACAATCTCACTGATGCCTTTGCACGACCCGCCACTGCAGCTTACACATATCGATCTCCATAAACATGCCCATAAACTACCTTTAACACCTCTTGGACCGGAGGCTTACATCGTGCCACCGGGGCCCGGGACTGCAGATTATGTGGTTTATCTAATAACCTCTTGGCAGCATCCGTCCCATCTCTCTCTTTCTCTTTCTATAGATGAGTGGACAGTACTCACATCCCCCATAGGGGCTCTCCTCTGATTTACTACCTCTGTTTGTGCCTCTTTTAGCCACATCCTCCAACCAATCAACCTTAAAGTGGCTGCTAAACATATGGGTGAATAAATGCTCTTTGTTGCCAACTGATATTAATTTAACTGACACACACGCACACACACCCACATGCAATCTCAGGCACTCCACCCTTGAGTGACAAGGCAGGAAGGAGGCAGCGAAAGACAAACAACAGACATGTAATGTTTGTGAGAAAGGCTGGCGTGTGTGAGCACTAAGTCGAGTATGTTGAGTATTCATGTTATGTCCTTCTCTCAATGTATGCACTTACTTTTATGTGTCTGCATGTGTAATGTATCTATGTGTATGCTTCCAATAAAAAATACAGTAAAGATGTAAACAGAATGGTATGTGTTATGCCATGTTATTTATTAAACATAATTATTCCTTATACTGAGTAGCAGGTATGTGTAGGGAGAAGACTGAGAAGCAAGTAAGCAGTGTAAGATATTCCCAAGACTTGATGGAGGCAGAGTAAATGAGATCCCAGAGGACTGAGTTGACTGTGATCTTTGTGAATGCACACAGTGCAGAGAAATTACTCTGTGTCGTGGAAACAAGTTTAATACAAGGGGTCATATTGTGTATTATTCAATTCACATAGTCAGATAACAGGAGTGGAAAATGTGAGGATGTTTGTAAGAGGTGCTTTCAAAATGTAGCTTGTATATGTACTACCGCTAGTTAGTTATAGGAAGAGGGAATAAATTGATGACTGAGTTGCACACTTCTGATTTAAATGTATTCAATGTTTTTTCAGTATTAATGTACTGTACACTGATGTGCTATGCGTGAACAGTATACAAATGTTTTATTAATATTCTCCTCCTGGTTATTTTTTACTACATGCATATGTGTTAGATGGTTTTCCTGTATGGCTGTTTTCAGCACAAGATGCTAGCATAATCAAAACTAGCCACTGTTAAACAGGGTAGGCTAAGTGTTAAATCAGGATTTATGAATCCCTGAACTAATATGTCTTTCACCTCACATACTTTCATAGAGATTTGTTTCCAACTAAATATTTAAAAGCATTACATTGCAGGTTATCTTGCTAACTGACATGATGCACAAAGCTAACATTAGCATGCTAAAACACCAAGAGTAAAATAGCTAATGGGATATGGTTGACAAATCTAACATTAAACATGATCAAATGTCAGCTGAATTATGATAAACAACTGTTATGTCAAAACACCCAATACAGTTATGTTAGCTTAATGCTAATGTGATATTTCTTACTCATCTCTTAAACTCAGATGTAAAAATGCTCAATTTGCAGAGAGACTTTTCACAGGCTTCTCTTTATGAATTTGATTACTTTAGATTTTTGTGGATTTCCTAGCATGACAGTATATTACAAAACTAGCTTGTGGTAATTGAAAACGTAAGCGCTACAGTAATATCAATGTGTAAAGCAAATTTGTTCTAGTAGGCTACATAATGTTTCCAAAAAGTTATGATATTAACACAAACTTACAAGGATTTCATATAGCTGGTGGATTGCAATCATTGTTAAGTCTGCGAAAGAATGAGATGCAGAAAAACAAACCTTGTGATTTCTTGAAGTACAAAATGACAGTGCTGCCACAATGCACAACACTGGAGAGCAATTATATGCTAATATCCCGGAGAAACCAGTCTCTGAATGGATAACTGTCCAATCAAGTCAGTAGCGTAGGCAGAAATACTTTAGGGCGGGCCTGTATAAAATAGGGTGGGCCAGCTTTTTCCAGGGGGGGAAATGGCTTTAAAGTAGGCCTGGCCTATAATAATAATAATATATAATAATGCCCATTGCCAAGCATCGTTGTTGCATTTCCCTACGAATAATGGTCGAAGACCTGACTGGTGATATGAATTCATTGAAATCTCCAATATCAACGTAAGAGCTATAAAGACACAAAAATAACAAATACATTTAGGCTCCATTCGTATTAGAATCACTTTGGCACACTACCAAAAGTGAACTGTAAACAGACAGAAAGCTACAAAACAGCTTACAAACGAATTAGGACACAACCTACTTGTTTATATTATAGTCAATTACCTTATGCCTCTTCGGGGGGTGGTAAACTTAAACATAAACTTTATCCTTTACTTTCTCCGTCTTTATAGTAGATTAATCTCCGCTCCTTTTCTCCGTCACGTTGTTTCCATAGCAACAACAACTTCTTGTCAACAGCGTAAACTCGCATTCAAAATAAAAGCATCTAAATAACACAGGAAGTTAACCGAAATTACATTACATTACAACTGCAACGAAAGTAACAAAAACAATGTAATATCCTTTTCAGTTTCACAGAACACAAATTTTGTTATTTACAATCGTTATGTAACTCTTGTATTGCACTAACAGCAACAATAGGTTATAGCATTCAAACTTCATGGACTTGCAGTGGTCCTCGCTTTTTTTATGTCTCTCCAACGAGTTACGCAGGTGCTTCCAGTCTACATATCCATACCTCGTAAAAGCACCCCCAGCTCCTGGGCTGGGGAAATGTCTGCACAGTATAAAACACATACAACATTAATTCAACTCGATATTTGTTCA
>NW_011335499.1:0-2754 GCF_000735185.1 Notothenia coriiceps | reverse complement strand
CTGCAGATCTGAGAGAGAGAGACAGGGAGAGTTAGACAGGTGAGAGACAGGTGAGAGTGAGAGGTGAGAGAGAGACAGGTGAGCGGGAGACAGGTGAGAGACAGGTGAGAGAGACAGGTGAGAGAAGGTTGACACAGACAGGTGAGAGAGAGACAGGTGAGAGAGAGACAGGTACCCAGAGTCAGGCTCTCCATGCGTCTCCTCACTGGGAGGCTGAGCCGCCCTCCCCTCCAGCTGGCCTCCAGGAGGCGGAGCCTCTTCGCCACGTCACTGCACACCTGATCCTGGAGAGGTCACACAGAGGTCAGAGGTCACACAGAGGTCTATATTTGGGGGACGGGTGGCGCAGTGGTCTGTGCGTTTGATCATCAGATCAAGGGGGTGTTGGGGAACTCCAGTTCGAAACCCGCTCCCGCCCCACTGCGTCAGGCCGTTGTGTCCTTGGGCAAGACACTTCACCTGAACTTGCTCCTGTGGGTATTGTCCACAGTAGATGACCATTACATGTATGTATGATCTGTATATGTAATGTGTATTTGTAAAGCGCTTTGAGTCATTGATAAAGCGCTATAATAAATATAAGGATTATTATTATTATATATTATATGTATATATACTTCTAATATATATATTTAATGACAGAGCTGGTCCTCACGCTGGCGTTGTGTCGGCAGGCGCTCAGTGCTCGGTTCAGGACGGACATCACTCGCTCTGCATCAGGCTCACTCTCTGATTGGCTGCTGTCCGCCTCTCTCTGGCCTCTCATTGGTCCCGGAGGGGGCGTGGCCAAACAGCTGGCAGGAGGGCGGGCTGTGAATGAGGGGAGGAGTCTGCTGTCAATCACGCTGATCAGACGAAACATGCTTCTCCTCCTGCTGCTTACCTGGTTGCAGAGGGGGCGGGGCCACAACACCTGGAGGCGGAGCCAGAGGGTTGGTGGAGGGAGGGGGCGGGGCCACAGCGCCTGGAGGTGGAGCCAGAGGGTTGGTGGAGGGAGGGGGCGGGGCCACAGTGCCTGGAGGCAGAGCCATAGGGTTGGTGGAGGCAGGGGGCGGGGCACCTGAAGACCAATCAGGGTCGAAGAGTTAGAGTTGATACTGTTCTGTAAACATTCATACACTGCTGCATTTAAGCTAGGCTATGCTAGGCTAAGGGAAGCTAGGCTAAGCAGATAGAGTTCCCACCCACCTCCCGCCTGAAACGCCTCCATCAGACTTCTTTGATTACTTCCTCAACATAGTGACATTATTACAGAACTTTCATGCTGCAACACATTGTACGTGATAGGCTAAAGGGCGGGACACCTCTAAACTGTTGACCAATCCCAACAGAGCCGGCCAGCTGAACAATCAGAGCAACTCTGGTTTCAGACAGAGGGGGAGCAGCAACACTGAAGCAGGTACAGCTTAAAAGAAGGTTTGTTTACATTAGTTCAGGTGTTGTTTACCTGCTCTCCGGGTCAGGAGGCTCCTCTGAGGCCCGCGGGCCTTCTGGAGGCCGTAGGAGAACTGGGGGGGGTCGTTCCAGCCCCTCTCCTGGTTACCTGGGCAACGAGAGAGACAGGTGAGTGTCAAAGAGACAGTGCGAGTGAGAGAGACAGGTGAGTGCCAGAGAAACAGACAGGTGAGTGTCCGAGAGACAGACAGGTGAGTGTCAGAGAGACAGGTGCGGAAGTACGAACACATCACACCCATCCTCAAATCACTGCACTGGCTCCCGGTCTCACTCAGGATTGACAAAAAAAATCACCCTCTTCACTCATCAGTGCATATATGGAGATGCTCCCTCCTACATCAAGTTATTGCTCACCCCACAAACCTCCACGAGGAACCTACGTTCAGTAAAGGCAAACCTCCTCATCCCACCAAGGACAAAACTGAAGACCATGGGAGACCGAGCCTTCTGCTCCGCTGCTCCGAGAGGAATGCCCTCCCAAACCAGCTGAGGACACCACAGACTCTAGAAGCATCAAAAAAGGCCTAAAAACGCATCTTTTTAGAATAGCCTTTAACTAGATTTTGAAATCCCCCACATTATGCCATGCCGGCATGAATGTCACAGCTTTTATTATGTTGCTTTAATTGTTTTTATTGTTTTGTTTCACCCTTTTTAATTTTGTAGCACTTTTGAGTTTTTTTATAAAATATATTATTATTATTACAGGTGAGTGTCAGAGAGACAAACAGGTGACGACAACACGAGAGACTCACGACAACACGAGAGACTCACGACAACACGAGAGACTCACGACACGAGTGACTCACGACGACACGAGTGACTCACGACGACACGAGAGACTCACGACACACGACGACACGAGTGACTCACGACACGAGTGACTCACGACACGAGTGACTCACGACAACACGAGTGACTCACGACAACACAAGAGACTCACGACACGAGTGACTCACGACAACACGAGTGACTCACGACGTCACGAGAGACTCACGACGACACGAGTTACTCACGACAACACGAGTGACTCACGACGACACGAGTTACTCACGACAACACGAGTGACTCACGACAACACAAGAGACTCACGACGTCACGAGAGACTCACGACGACACGAGTGACTCACGACGACACGAGTTACTCACGACAACACGAGAGACTCACGACGACACGAGAGACTCACGACAACACGAGAGACTCACGACGACACGAGAGACTCACGACGACACGAGAGACTCACGACGACACGAGAGACTCACGACAACACGAGAGACTCACGACGTCACGAGAGACTC
>NW_011335498.1:0-4173 GCF_000735185.1 Notothenia coriiceps | reverse complement strand
CCTGAGGGAGAGGAGAGGAGGTGTGAGGAGAGAAGTGAGGAGAGAAGAAGAGAGCAGGTCTGATGATGGAGTCAGGTATCTGGAGGCAGAATCTGAAGCGTCTCCTCTCCATATGCAGCCCTGCAGCTCAAACTAATGTGAATGTTTCTATATAGCTGGCTTTGATCAATTACACCATCCGTTTGTTTCGCAGTAATAAATCAGTAGCATGTCATGATGTTAGGAAAACACCTGGAGAAACAATCCAATTAGTGATCATAAAAGTTGCAACTCATTTCAAGAGTAAAAACGCTGAGACCAGCATTTGCCTTTCCATAGAACAAACGAAAAGTGAACTTCAAGAGAGTACACCACTGACTGTTTGGTCACGCTGGACAGTGTTACACTTTCAAAGAGTGCAAAAAAACAAAAAAACATGCAAGAAGCTATTCTATGAGATGTGTTGCACAACCTTTTTCAAATGTTTGTCCATCCTCTTATCTGAATAGGAAACGTAAGTATTATAGTTTTTCTTTCTGTATCCATTTTACAACAAACTGCACCACCCACAAGCAGTCCCCACTAAACCAGCATCGAGCTGCACATACTTCATATTGTAATTCCATTTGATTTAGTTTTTATATATCTGCAAGTGTTTTCCTCAAGATGTTATCATTATGAAGCACTTGCAACACAGGCCTGTATGTCATGTCGTCATTAATCCTAACAATTTCCTATTATTAAGAAAGTTAAATACGGGAAATGAAGATCCACTTTGTATCCTGTCAGCGGAGAGTAGATTTATAGTGAATAATCGGACTGGGATATTTTGTGAGCCAAGGCAATTTAATGTTTTAAAGTTATACGACAACAAGTACTTGCAATCACAAGCTGCCAGTAAATAAGTTCAGACTTTAACTACTTTTGTCTGATATTTAATTGAACCCAGAAACTAAAAATCAAAAAGTAGTAAGGACAAATTAAACTGTCTGTGGTTAGGGAGGGTAAACTAAGATCACGATAAGTCATAGTTTTATTGGGGGTGAAGTGTCTTCAGGGACACAACGACATGCTGACTGCAGTGGGGTTTGAACCTGTGACCCCTGATCCGAAACCAACGCACTAGTCCACTGCGCCACACGCCTCATCAAAACACACTAAAGTCCATCCGTCTCTAAAAGCATCCCACCTGGAAACATCCTGCTCTCTGAGCGCTCTGATCAAGGTACTTCATGTATGTTTTTTCAGAGAAACAAAGTGAATATAGAAACAATCAGCGCTCCTGCAGTATCAGAGGACTGTCTCTAATCCCCGCTGCCTTTGTGACTGAGCTGATGCAAAGAAAAGCAGAACACTTAGCGATTCTGTTTCACATCCTCTAAACTAATCCCCTGCATTGATGAGCCAATCAACTTCCTGCAGGCAGACGAGGTGTAATGGTCTCTCCGGTAAATGCCTGCAGTCTTCCTGGCTTTAAACAAGGAGGAGCATCATTTAAAACTCGCATTAGCATGATTGAGACATACCTACGAAGCAATTTCCTGTGCGGAATGGGATTCTTTGATTGATTTTAATATTCAACGGGCTTTGCGACGAGACCGGTGTCTGATTCAAGCTCATAAACAAGGCGGGAGTTTAATCTGCGCTCAAAGCTGTGGGCTTAAGTCGGTACTCAAAAACAACACGGAGTCGCCAAACAGCCTCTTGGGAGTCGCTGGTAATCCTGCTGCAAATGTCTGCTTCAACAACAGCAAACAAAAGGTGGGAGACGATAACATCTTTGACTGAGAACATAACAGATCTCCTGGCAGATTAAAGTACTTGAGATGTATGATCAAGCAAACACAGAAAACCAGAGATGAGTCTAAAGCTAGGATTTCTAAAGAGAACTGGATACAGTTGCTGAGTGGCACATAAAGTGTAAAGTGGACCAGCTGTAGATTCAAAAAGTTCCCAGACCATTCAGGGTCTTGGCCCATAGACTATGCACACTTGAATTTTCCTTAAGCCCTGCCTCTGATATTCTGGTCATGGTTCAGTAAAATGTATGAAGCCAAAGATTAACTCTGGATTCAGCTTTGTAAACCCTATTTATTTACAGAAGGGATAGTAACTCATTTTTTGCAGTTTTGTTTACACTTATTTACAGACTCCATACCAATTGTAGTCATTAGGCGCTTTCACACTGGAGTACTTTTCCCTGAAATAGTTCCGATAGTTCCTGGGGTGTTGCGTTTACACCAAAACATTTTTTTTTTTCGGGAACCTTTTCACCCCTTTTTAGTCCCTGCTAGAGAGCAGGTACTTTCCTGGGGAGAAAAAGGTTCCAATTTCTGATTGGCTGGGCGAATTGCAAACCACGCCCCGTAAAACACTGAAAAGTTTTTGTGAAGCATTAGCATTTATTCGCATTAGCATTAGCATTAGCCCAGTGCACAAACGGAGAAGGACTAACTTATGGCAACACAAAATAAAACGTGGGATCGGTGGAGTGATGAGGAGGTGTCGGCGCTTCTGGCGATTTACCCAGGGCTTCGGGTGGCAATTTACTGCCACCTAAAGTCCCGAACTCCGGGAGGCTCCAGGACTTCGGGTCCCAGTATACGCTGTGAAGTTGTTTGCGGCCTGCCAGTAAACCCAAAACAGAAGAAGAAGAAGTGACGTCAGCGGCTTAATTTGCCTAATCCTCCCTCAGGAATTTATTCCGCAATTTACTAGATCTAGTTCCGGAGAAATAAAAGTTCCGTGAACTATTCCTGGGAAAAGTACTTGGTGTGAAAGCGCCTAATGGAAAAAATATTTTTGGGCCAAAATGATGTCAAGTACTAGAACAGAAGTACAGTACCACTTTCTTCAGACACCAACGCACTTAGTTGGGGCTCAATTACTTCCCTTATAGTAAAGTGCCATGTTGTGTACACTTACATAATGTTGTGTGTAGCTGTGTCTAAATACGTACACGCCTGCTGTGCGCTCAGCAGTATTGACGATAAGCTAGCTACCAACCAAGGATCGTTCACGGTACTAAATCGTTACATACTACTCATCCAACCCTAATAATCAACAAAGGCTTCTTTTTGAACACCACTGTAGTAGTATGTTAATCAAATAGTGAAAACAAAATGTATAACTATTATTCAACTGCTGTGTTTACCAGAGCAACTGCTAACGTGGCTAGTCTTACAACTTCCGCTACGTAGCCAAGATGGCAGTTGTTGAGCTTGAGAAGTGTCCAGCGGTCCACAATAAATGTTTGAGCGTTAAAAGGTGTTCTCCTACTGCACTACTTTCTATTGGGATGACTCAAACCAGACCATTAAAGTAGGCGACTTGAGACACAGCATAGGATGGAGGAACAAGTGGAAGTAGCCGTCAGCTGGGATGGAATATGCATCAACCAGCTGCGTGTTTTCATGTTTTATGTTCTGGCTTCATGCTAGCCCCAAGAGAGGGGGCAGATTTAGGGGGAAAACTTCAACGGGCATATGGTGCAGCCCTGTCAGACTCTTTGCTTCGGCATTTGACAGCACACAGGCTCCAGTGGCTGCTTAGCAACAAGCTCTCTGGCCCTGAGACCTGGCACCTGCTCTCCTGTTGGCAGAGGGTTGCTCCACCTGTGCCAGCTGTCAGTCAGAGCCTCCGCCGAGGAGATGTCCCCAAAGTTTTTATTCCTCTCTGAGTTTCCACCTCCTGGACGCATCAGTATGCTAAACTCTGCGTGTTTTTAAGCCTGTTACATCATCGTTCTCACACTCTGCTTATAACCAAGTCTGAGCCTTTTCTCCTCAAACGGTTCCTACTCTTGTTTTTGATGCGCCAGGATGGGAGTTGGGACATTGCTTGTTTATTCAGTTGGAATAGAAACACTAGCATCCCTCTAATGTGTAAAGCCTGATGAATGCAAAGCATGAGAAAGAGAGAGAGAGATTTTCACAGACCCTCAGGAAAGAATTAGATGATACTTCCAAAACAAAATAATGTAATATATCATTTTTTCCACAATAACAAAGAAGAACTTTTTAGACAAAGGAAGTTTCAAATGATTCTACGTTTGAAGAGAAACTAAAAATGGACTTATCAATCATTTGCTGCCTGTTGCAGGAGATTGCCCTAAAGAGTGGTGCAGGAATAGGTCTTCAACCTTCACATGAGTCAGCATTTTAGCACTTTTGGGCTCTGTCGTCTGGAAGTCAA
>NW_011335497.1:0-1983 GCF_000735185.1 Notothenia coriiceps | reverse complement strand
CACACACACACACACACACACACACACACACACACACACACACACACACCAGCATTACCAGCTATGTTTGGATGACCCTCTCCCTCTTTTTTCTTGCTAATCCTAAAACTCTCTGCACCCCTCTTGTAACTCACCGGTTGGCCGGACCCGGGGCTGGAGCAGTAGATGGTGTACTTGCGGATGATTCCATTTGGCTTGTGAGGGGGTAACCAGGACACCACGACACTGCTGGAGGAAGAGGGCACAGTTTTGATGCCAGCCGGGGGTCCGGGGTCTGAATCATGAAGAAGAGCAAAGAGAGAAAAGGTGGGCAAACCATTAAAATGTGAACCAGTATTAATTCCTAGCCTGTAGGTTAACAGAAAAAATAGATCCTTAAAAAGGTGTACACTACACAGCATAGGGATTTGTGGGCAGATTTTCCCTATTGTAGTTGCTGCCTGTTAAATTAAATTAAATCACAAGCACCAAAAACATTCACATGGACCCACTAGACACATGAAGGTGGTTAGTACTCCATATTTAAACGTACAATATTTGAGATATTGCAGTAAGCTTTATACAGAAAACTTTTCCTACTGTACTTTGATGGCTGCCATAAGACACATTTTGATCCTCACATTTGAGCAACATTCGTTGTGCATGCAGTTAAGGGGCCGTAATTATGAGTTGATCAACAGCAAATTAATCTTTATCTTTTTGTTCAATCTCAAATGTAATTTTAATTCAATTTCTTTGACAGTAAACGGACTATCCTGATTGCTGTTTTGACTAAACAAGTATTTGAAAAGGTCAGTCTGTGGCTTGGGAAAGGGCATTTTTTACAATTTTCTGACATTTTATCGACCAAACAATTAATTGACACAATGATTGGCAGATTGATAACTGGGTAGCACTTTACAATAAGACTACCCTTATAAAAGTTTTATAATTAGGTTATTAATTAGGTTGTAAACACTTTATTAATCATTAAGAACCATTTATAAACCAGTTCTAACATAGTTGTCATACCTCAACACAGGCTCACTATTTGGCAAGATGACTAAGTCTTATATTGGCACTAGCTTACATTGTCTTCTTCATCAGCCAGCATCCTTGGTATCTGTTGTTCACTGAGTTGATTCTCCCCCCATCCATCTTGATGCTTCTTGGCATCTCTTTATGACAAGTTACTAACATTTAGAACTGCCAAAAGGGAGCCTTGTAAAGTGTCAATCAAATCACCATTTATTAATGAGTTACTACAATTTATAATTTGTTAAAGTTATATTAAAGGTGGGGTAGGTAATTTTGGATAACCCATCTCGAGTGCGCTAGAATTTGAAAATACACAGCCGGAAAAAATCTGCCACTTCCTTACAGAGCCCCTCCTCCAACACACACGAACGCGCACATGACCAATGAGGGCACGAGATAAGTTTGTGCACAGATGGAAGGCTGACAGGTAGGTAGGCCATCCAGTTATTTTAGCCGGGCCGGCTCAGATGATTGGTCGTGCTTTTTACAGTACTACGGCTTCCACAGATGACATTTATTTATGGATTCTTTTTTTTGTCAAAGCACTTAAGATACTCATTGCTATCGGGATGTTAAGAGCATTCCATGGAATATAACAAAAAGTGTATCTCGAGCCGTTTTCTCAAACTTACCTACCCCACCTTTAAGCCTTAAACTTATGCATAAATTAGGTCGTGGTCACATTGAGTGACAGGTCATTCCAGTGACTGCTGTTGTTAGCTTCCTGTCTCTATGCTAGCAGCTACGTGATGCTACAGGGACTCAGCCAGCTCAACTCATCCGGTGAACCTAACGAGGGGTTACGTATGGTAACCCTTGTTATATAAGCACAGGCGGAGCCCTCTACTGGACTATATGGGTACTACCTTTTAATGCAAGCATTCACCTACTGAGACTTCTATAGACGTAGCCGGCCCCGGGGCGGGCCTACCTGAATGCGTACGCATCTCACCGTATAAAAGGAGG
>NW_011335496.1:11722-21480 GCF_000735185.1 Notothenia coriiceps | reverse complement strand
CGATTAACCTTAACCTCATGTTCTTGGATACTATTACACTTAACAAATCTGTTTTTTATACATGGAAATCTGTTATTCTGAATATTATTATATGAATTTATCAGCAAACATCTGCAGCACGATTCTCCATATTGGTTGCTCCATTTATGTCAAATATGCTTAACCCCCATAATGCAATGTAGATAATATGAAGTTATGCCATGTGCCGGGGATCTGTATTGAAAACTCAGTTTAAGTTCATAATATTAATGTTTTCTTTTCATATTTAGGAAATGAAAACGTCGCTTTGCATTCAAGACATGACAACTCAAGCCAACCTGTGCAGGATATTGTAAGTAATCTTACGACATTCTTTCTTTTTTGGTTATTTTGATTAACATGATTCTCATCATCCAGTTAATTACATGGCTTCTTACTAAAGAGGTCAATCCTTTGACAATTCATATTGGTTTAACATCATTTTAAAAAGCTAGTCAGCTTGCTGTGTTTGGATATCAGGACTGTGTCTATCGCAACAGATTGTTACTCTTAGCAGCAGTCTGCTACAAATAAATAATAGACCATTATAATTCTGTAATCAAACAATCATCATCAACAAAGCTGTCTTTTAATAATGGAGATTTTATTTGCTGCTCAGACTGAAGGTGGACATGATCTGAACTATGCTGCATTGCATATCTCTGGAAGGAAGGCTACAAGAGGAGGAAAGAAGAGAGAGATGGAGACTGAAGAATGTGTGTACTCTCAAGTTAAATGCTGAATGTGAATGTGAGTCTATTAAAAATGTAAATTGGTTGATAATACTGACCTCTGACAAAGATTTACATTTGAATTCATGCTAAAAGCCAAAATATCATCAAACAGATATTCTCTTTATGTTCGATGTTTCACCAATATTTGATTACATGTGTTTGTATGTGTCGTCTTTTATCTTAAAATACTAACCAAAGTGTGTTTTTCATTAAAGAAAATGTAAAAAATCATGGGGGGAATGATTTTGCTATGATTTAATTTGATTTTAGGGCCATCATAACTGTTTCAAGATGTTCTCCTCTGCCATTTTGTATACATTATGAATGTTCAAATCTGTTTACTTCTTCCATGAGCGTCATCTACTTACTGTCTCGGCCAATGCTCTGTAAAAACATCTAACCGCAATTGGGAGTTGTGTTGATTTCTTGCTTCCTTTTTAAATGATTTTTTTATAATACCACGCTGAAGAAACCTAATCCGTCTTTGTATTTATTTTGGCATATTTAAACTGATAATAATCCAATGCAGAGCCAATAATGTAATATAATACATTATGGAATATATAACTTGTATATTTATATATGTATATTTATATAGTCTTAAAGTTACAACCGGCCCTTTGAGTGCAACCATAATACTAATGTAGCCCAAGATAAAATTGAGTTTGATACCCCTGACCTAGATTATGTTCATCCATCAGATAGTACACACCCACAAATCGACAACCATGTTCATTTTGGAAAACATTTTCAGTGTCTATATTTGTTTAAATTCATTGCGCTTATTCATGTAATCCAGCAGTCTGATATATTGTGTACAGCTTAAAAGGGTGTTTAATAACATTTGGTGATGGTTGTTTAATTTTGTGTTAATGTAAGTAGAGTTAAAACAGACCGATAAAATGTAATCAGGAACACCGAAGTAAGAGGGAGACACAAACACTAGAGGGGGGTTAATAATTATTGGGTTATTTGAGCAGTCGAATGATTGGCAACCACAAAGGAATATGTTGCTAGCTAGCTAAGTGTCTCTACTAAAGACATGTTGACATGTTTACCACTGGGCTTATAACCAGCATCATCTGATTGGTGGACAATCCTGAGCCACCCTATGTATGGCCTCATGTTAGCGTCTAACTTTTGCTGTTTACCACAAAGATGTTTATTCTGCTATAATCCAAAATCCCATTTGGTTTTGGTCAAGGGAACTACTACAATGCTAACTTCAAGGATTTAGCCGTCAAAGACACATCATCCATGTATCACTCTATTGACAGGCAACCTTTTTTGCTAGGTCCGGCAATGGCTCAGTCAGTCGGACTGGGAGCTGTAGTGTCACCGGTTCAAGTCTCCGACCAGACCTAAATATGGAGTGTGGACTGTTACTTGGAGAGGTCCCAGTCCACCTCCTGGGCCCTGCCGTGGTGCCCTTGAGCAAGGCACCGGACATCCCCCTTCCCCCCTCACTCCCATTGCTCCTCGGGAGCTGTACAATAGGTGCCCACTGCTCCTAGTACTAGACTCCTGGTACTAGGATGGGTTAAAAGAAGAGAACACATTTCACTGTGTGTGCTGTGTGCTCTGCATGTGTGACCATTAAAGAGGGTTTCATCCCTCCGGTTTTATTCTATTATATTATATTTTGTAGCCTACTATCCAAATACCTTAGTTCAAGCATTATCATCAAAGTACTTCTTTACAGGTAATGGGAATACGTGTAAGAGTGACATCCGCCGGCTGTTTACTGTAAGTGTTAAAAAGAATTGCTGAATTATCAGAAAAAAACAGTTAATAGTGAATACACCGTTTAAAATGTAAGTAGGCCTATCTCGAGTTAACATTGGGACATAAAAAAGGTTCATACTTAGTGTTCATTTTTCAATAACCATTAGTTTTGCACGGTAAGCCAATGTTTTGTTAGCATTTAGTTAGCCTAATGTTAGCTAGAACCCTTTCTAATTCGTAAGGATCGATACCACTTACTTAAACGTTTACAATATATCGCCCTTCATCGGCATTTATATATTTTTCACAAACCTTTTACATTTATGATGATGAACGACAGATGACGGATGAAAAGACCAGCGACAAATAACAACAGCTGCTATAGCCACGTATGGTTCCCTCGAAAAATGGCTGCTCCGCCCCAGTATGCTCAAGATTACCATCCCTATTACAACAGGTGTTTTGGTAACTTTTTTCTTTCTCTGAACAGTTAACTGCTGACTAAACTAGCCATTATTGCAATTACATGTATTTTGCCTAAACAACATTATAAGTAAATATAATTATCTGTAAACTGTTGTTACTTGAGTGAGTCATTATGAGATTAGTTTTTACTGACTCTTATAAAATATTTTACTGGGGATAATTGTGTCTGGTGTCTTCACTGGAAGCACAGTTTAGCTAATTTGACAGCTATTCTAGGCTTTTGTTAATCCAGTGTCCTTGTAACGAAGACTGGTAACTAAGCCTCTTAAATCACTCATTCATACTGTTAGAAATTAAAATCAATGTTGATATGGCGTAATTTGAATTAAATACACTGTATTTAATTTAAATCTGTTTTATTCTAAAAACCGAATATTCACACTACTTCCGGTTTTCCGCTAGTGAATTTCGTCATTTCCGGTTAGCATTAGCATGTGGCGAAATGCAACTTTTTCAAACCGTGAATTGAAGGTGACATTACGTGATGTTGTACCCTAAACACACTGGGGTTAACACTCATTTATTGACGCTGAAATCACGTTTATTAGGGAATGTTTAAATAACCACAGACAACAGAATGGAGTAATTTAGCAACTGAAAAAGGCAGGCATTGCATTGGACCCGCCCCCGTCGACCCCGGCCAATAGGAGAAGACCTCTGATGACAACAGGAAGAGCAAGCCAATAATCGACCTCTTCTTCTCCTGACCTGGGCTGACCAATACATGGGGAGAGTGCCTCCGCTTTCAATTTCATTTGTACACCACTGCATAATCCTCGTGGATTCATCTTCCTATTATACACACATGCATTTCCAAGCATTTGGACTACCTATGTTGCAAATGTATTATCTTTTCAATTTACACACGGCATCTATTGCACGTCTGTCCATCCTCTGTTGCTCTCTCTGAGGTTTCTCCCATTTTTCCCTTTAAACTGTGGGTTTTCTCGGGAAGTTTTTCCTTGTACGATGTGAGGGTAAGGTCAGAGGGTGTCGTATTATCATACTGATATTCTGTACAAACTGTGAAGTCCACTGAGACAAATGTAAAATTTGTGATATTGGGCTATATAAATAAACATTGATTGATTGATTGATCTTTTGTGTTATGTAAATGCTGTTAACTTTTATAAGCTTCCCTTGACTCTTTTCAGTACGTCCTGCTCTCAGGGTTCAAGAATTACTAACAATACTCACTGTCATTGATTTTATCGTCCAAAGCTGTCTTTACAGTTTCACTTTTTTTTTCCGGAAGAGTTTTATTGGAAGATTTGCATAAATAACTTGAGAAGAATGAAGTGATATGCTTCAAACAGATCAGAATAGGACCACTGACACAGGAAGTGCACTTTTTTAAACCTTTATTCTGTGAAAACCAATCAGATGCAGAGTGACACGCATATGGGCGGCCATGAGACCTTTTGTACACATTGAAAACAAGAGACATTTTCAAGATGTTACCGCTATCGGTAACCCTGCTTCTTCTTCATCAAGGATGTAGGTGCAAGTATTAAGTTAAATATTTACATTTAGATATATGAAGTTTCAGATACCTTGTTTTTGCATGTTGAATACCCATTTTGTACACTAATTGTTTTTTACTGTTTCACGGTTTGTTTTCTGTCAATTATTTCAGATACACTGGCTCCAGTGACTACAGTTCAACTTGGTGAATCTGTGACCTTAACGTGTGCTCTGCCAAAAACTGAGATAAGGCGCAGAGAGCTCCGCTGGTACAAGCAGAGTGCTGGAGAGACTCTGACATTAATTGTGAAACTGCCCGAATCCTCAAAACCTACATTTGCACAAGGGTTTTCTGACTCAAGATTGGAGGTACATATTGGTAACAATTTAAGCACCCTGACCATTCGGAGGACAATCCCAGAAGATGAAGGAATGTATCACTGCTTAATCGAGGATTTGATTAGGAATCGTGTATGGAGTGGGACCTATTTGTTATTAAAAGGTAAACATGTGATCTAATTTTTTACAAGATTTTCAAATGTTTTAGATCTGATTAAAAGCTTCAAAATAGCTTTAAGTATCCGAACCCTGATTTTAACATCTACAAAATGGTTTGAAGAATTTATTTCCAAATATTTGTGATGATTTGGGTTCTTGATAAAAGAAAATCTAATTTCACCATGTCTTGAATCTTAAAATTAAGTTAAAACCACAAATTAACATTATCCGGTTTTTCTTGTTTTTTTTTATTAAGCACTAATCAATGTTTAACAATGTATTTTTTCTTTGATAAAAAATGTACCACATTTAAGATGGATGTAAACACATTTTAGGCTGTCGAATGTGCTTTTTAACACTTTTTTATTTTCCAGGAAACACTCAGAGGACTTCAAACTATTCTGTTCAGTGCCCGACATTATCTGATCCGGCTCCTCAAGAAAACTCGATGACCCTTCAGTGTTCGGTCCTCTCTAAATCGGAGAATAAAACATGTCAAGGAGACATCAGTGTGTTCTGGGTTGGAGCTGGATCAGATCAATCTCATCCAAACATCATGTACACTGATGGAAGGAGACAAGAGGAATGTGAGAAGTTACCGGACACTCAGAAGAGTTGTGTTTATCGCTTCTCAAAGAACTTCAGCTCATCTGATGCCGGGACTTACTACTGTGCTGTGGCCACATGTGGAGAGATACTATTTGGAGATGTTACACATCCGCAGTTAGGTATGGTTTTATAATTTTGAATATTAGAGGTGATATTCGAAAAATGTTCGTAACATTATGATTGCTTTGTGTTTTTTCTTTGCTGTCCAGAGAAAACTGCAAGTCCTGAAGTCTTTGCGCTGGTGATAGCGATTGTCTGCTTGGTAATTTCTATGATTGGAAACATTGTTTTCTTCTGTTGCCGAACTTCAAAATGTAAAGGTAAGTGTTGTTGAATTATTTTGAAAATGGTATACACTGATTTTATTACATATTGTGCAAGAGATGTAACATCATAAAGTACAGGATGAACCTCAACCTCATGCTTTAAGATTTAAATAATAAATAACTGCAGAAGTTGGGTCTTAACAGAAATATTTTATTTAAGATATTATATAAAATAAATGTATCAGCAAACACTGGCAGCATGATGTGTCCAATTTTCTGTTAGGTAAAATGTCTGTCTTATTAAGCTACTTAGAAAAAAAATTGATAAATTGGGGTTACGATCCTTATATAAAATGAAGTTTAAAGTTGGGGTAGGTCATTTTGGAGAAACCAGCTCGAGTGCGCTAGAATTTGAAAATACACAGCCGGAAAAAATCTGTCCCTCCTCCAACACACACAAACTCGCACATGACCAATGAGGGCACGAGATAAGTTTGTGCACAGATGGAAGGCTGACAGACAGGTAGGCCATCCAGTTGCTTTAGCCGGGCCGGCTCAGATGATTGGTCGTGCTTTTTACAGTATTACGGCTTCCACAGATGACATTTTTTTTATGGATATTTTGTCAAAGCACTTAAGATATTCATTGCTATCGGGATGTTAAGAGCATTCCATGGAATATAACAAAAAGTGTATCTCAAGCCGGCTTCTCAAACTTACCTACCCCACCTTTAAACCAATTACATTTGGGTTTTTGTTTTTCATTTTTTAGGAATAGAAAACCCCACTGGGCAAGCAAGATATGACAACTCAAGCCAACCAGTGCATGATATGGTAAGTAATGACACAATATTTGTTGGGATCTTTTTTAATAACATGAAATCAAACAGCACCACTAACAGTAAACATGTAAGGGAGGATGTACATCTGGCCGGTCATTAGTGCGATGTGAGCCCTGACAGGGTGAGCAGCAATCTTAAATCGTCTGGTGATTCATTTTGTCCAGAATGACCGACTAGCTGTACGAGGTCCTTCTTATTACATGACTACTTACCAAATACAACCAATCTGTTTATAAATTCAAACAAAACTGTGTAAAAGTAGACAAGTAGACACTCATGAATGATCTTTCTTATTGCCGCACAGATGAAGGGGGAAATGATCTGAACTATGCGCCCTTTCATTTATCTGGAAGGAAGGCTACAAGAGGAAGGAATAGGACGTGATTTGACTACTGAAGAAAGTGGTGCTACTTCTCATGTTAAATGCTACACTGTGAATGTGTGTCAAAAAAACCCGTAGGTTGGTTGATCACACTGACCTGCTGACATGATCTTATAATGTAATATGTTAGTTTCCCTTTGTGTGAGGGAGTTTTTTCCATGCTAAAAATCTGAAAATCATATCATACAGATGCTTTTTATATTCCTTGTTTGCACCATTTATTTGATCTGCTCATCCTTGTGTTTGATGCTGTTTGTCATTTTTATCTTATGAAATTCACTAAACCCTATTGGTTATATTAAACATATTAAACAAATAATTGAGAAGATGTTTTCTTAAGATTTATTTATGGGCATAGCCATAACTTTACAACTTTGTAAAAAAAGAAATCTCACGTCCTGTCCTTAAGTAAAAAGAGCTATAACCACAAGATAATGTTACGCTAATATAATAAATATTAGATTCTTATTAAATACATGTTATTATGATCAATCATTAACTGACCCATCATAATGAATATCCTTTTTCACCTTCTGTATTTTTTGCAATGGGGGTTGGAAATTATAAATTTATTTGAGTCATGATATTATCTGCTTGGTCCTTTTGGGGATGTGTAAAGTTGTCTTCACTGGCCACTAAACACAAAATAATAAATTCAATAAACGTTGCTTTAACCAAACCAGGTGTCCCATTATATCAGCCTGTGCACGTATGGTTGTAAATACAGCCTATCTAACCAATTGGATCAAATATAACAAAGTCAGCCCGAATTTATGTGTTGAATAACTGCGGAGGAGACGTATTGTGTGAAAAGAAATGGTAAGATGTTGTTTAATTGCTCGTGTTTATATATTTAAGATCCCGGTCATGTTTTCACGTTTTGGTGGCAGTTTTCCTGTTTGTTCGTAGCATTCTTCTTCAGATATGTAATATTTTAATGCGCCAAACCGCGTATTACAATGCCGTTATGTGATGACTTCCAAAGAGAAAAGCAGCACACTCAGAATAAAGTGTATTTTATTTTTTTTGAAATGTTTTGGGATTTTCACATCGCGATAAACACATTTACCCAGCGTGTATGCCGGGCTAAACTCAATCAGCGAGCCTGAGTATATTGCCTACGTCTGTTGTCCGGTATTGTTTTATGACGGGTATGTTGATTTTGGTATTTCACATTTAAATTTGAACTTTACATTAAAACGTATTTTGTTGATCGTCTCGCCTAAAATTGGTTTTTAATATAACTACGCGTTTCTAGTTGAAGAGTTTGTAATTAACAGTGAACCGAAGCCGGATGTTGCCCTGCACGCAATCGCACAACGTCACGTCCGGTGTTATTCCACAAACACACACATGGATTACCATCGATTTAACACGGATTAATGTAGCCCTTTGGTTTCTGCTAAAAGATGGGTGTCGACCAGCTGGGGCAACAAGAAAATCGGCGAAAAAAACAGAAATCGGAGGTGGACTATTACAAAAAAATAAATCATTTATTATATTAATATTGACCAACCGGACCGTTCGGAGGGGTAGCGTTTGCTTGGGCACTTTCCGGTATTTCTTCCACTAGTTCGGCCATGTTACATACCTGTGGACATTCCTTCACTTCCCTTTCTCAGCATGTAAATCGTCACCATGTTTCACATTTCTTGCCGTGATACCGCGGTCGTTGATATATATTATATATAGGTAGTATATATAGTAGACCTTAAAAGTCTCAAAATTCACATTTCGAGCTCAAGTCGACAGTAAAATCAGGGTGTTTTCTGGTTAAAGCTTCCTTTTTTAAGTAGGAGCATGTAATTGTAGAACCAAAGGAAACAAGGAGGATACAAGTTTCTCCTCACCACCTAAAAAGCCCACATCAAGGTAAGGCGACATTGTGCTTGATGGCTAGCGCTCACTGTTTCAGTTGTCTGTGGATGGGCCTCTTTAACCACTTTCAGCGTCAGATATGGTCATCTTCTCATCTCGAGGAACTGGATGCAAGACACTGGCGCTGATGTGACATAACTACGCTGGGGCTGGAAGAACCTTAGTTGATCTGAACTTGTTTCTAGATACAAATACAACACAATTTAACGTTATATCTTTTGATATTTTCAAACAACCCTTGTAATAATGAGGGGACGATAGCTAGTCAATAATAGATGGGAGGGATTTTTTACTACAATCCATGAAAATGCTTACCTAGGCCTAGTTAATGTCCTTCCAGTTGTACCAAAGGCATTTCTGCATTAGGAGAGATATTAGGAAACTTTCCACACTTGCTAAAAGGTCAAACCAAAATAGGTGGAAACAGTACATTTGGTAAAGATATTTTACATATACAAAAAAAATACTGGTGTAATGTAATAGTAACCAAATGTTAAAAAACTAGCTTTTTTCATTCCTGTTCTTCTTGTTGCTGTAATAGTCTGTCTTCAAATGTTGACTTTTATTTCATTTTATGTTATTTCACAAGATAGATAGTTGCTTCCTTTAGTGTGCGTGGATACTGCCACGAAGAAGAATCTAGTGTTTTAGGAACAGGAAATTAAGAGCTTCCAGAAATAGGTTTTCTGAATGCTAACAATAGACATATTTTATGTTTGTTATTTTCTGAAAAACATAGTTGTTTATCTTGAATTTGTCATACCACTGAGGTTGTTTGCACTTATGTGTTGAAGCAAACAAGCAAAGCCACATTCAGGAGCGGATCGTGGATGGTAGGCTGGGCTGGGCCATTTTC
>NW_011335496.1:0-11677 GCF_000735185.1 Notothenia coriiceps | reverse complement strand
TACGAAAACGTGTACGCGCCACGGACAACGTAGAGAGAGCCATAGTGTACCCCAAACTGTTCCAGAGTGCTTGCTCGCCCACACCGCGCATGCTCCGTCGTATTCAGCGCTTACAAGGTTTGTGACTTCCAGTCCTCCGAGCGCACCGGAGAGCCAGGGGAGAAGCGTCTTACGGTCTACCCTGCGCGACGGTTTCCTGCTAAATATGTCGCTCGACTCGCCGACCAAGGTCTCGTCTCCTCGCCTGGTGACGACGCGAAGTTCCTACAGCATTTTGCACTGTAACTTCCCGGGTACCTGTAACGCTGCCTATCTGACCCATCCTCCGCCGCCTCTCTGCATTGACCTTCACCCGCGGTCGTCCTTGCGCCTTCCACCTCTGTCTGCAACTGTTGTCTGACCTCAACGCACCCTTGAACGGAGTTCTTTGCACCTGTATGACTATAGAGAGACTAACGTGACGCAGTAGGTTAGAGAACTCTAAAAGTAACGCGTTATTCTCGACTCATGAAAGTAACAGTACGACGAAGAGTATGAAGAATAAGTCTATGTCTGAATAATCGATTATACTTTATATTTTAGTTGAAATACTTATGTCTAACATAGTGGTCCCAAAGCGAGTACTTGGTGTGTCAGTAAAACATTCAAAAACTACGTTCGTCGAAGTATGAAAAACATTGCTATCATCCAGAAATTACTCCGTCCGCAAATGATTTGTCTTTGAAAATAGTAAAACTAAGGATCCTTTCATCAACATGATGAATAGCCAGTGGACAGACACTCGTAGACTTCACACACACCCACACACACACACACACACACGTGACAGCGACACACACACAACACACACAACACTGCCCAGCCACACCCCGGACACACACACACACACACATCAACACCACAACACACACACAACACACACCGCACGACAACACACACACACACACACACACACACAACACACACACACACACACACACACACCGGGGCACACACACACACACACACAACACACACACAACACACGACACACACACACACACACACACACCACACCCACACCACACACGGGGAGACCGATATAGTTAAGGAAACATTACGCACTTCACACTTTAGAGTCTAGACGAAGATAGTAAGTTTCGAGTGAAGTTTCTTTCGACTTGTAATAAGGTTAGAACGTCCAAGTGTGATGTGTGTGTGGTGTGGTGTGTGTGTGTGTGTTGTGTGTGTGTGTGTGTGGTTGTGTGTGTGGTTGTGTGTGGTGTTGTGTGTGTGTGTAATTTGCATACTCGACCGGAGGGTAGGACGTCAGTCATACCACTTTACCTGGCAGAACGTCTAGATATTCTTTTTCATAAAGAAATGGTGTTGGGCTATCTTGGTATGAGATCGAGGGACCGTAACCTTTACATTGAATTTCACTTTCTCATCATTAAGTACTTTTATTATCGTTACAGTTTCTTTATTTAGCATTCCTCCCCGCACACCGCGTAACACCTGACACGCACAACAAGTCCTAGTCACCGAGTGTCAAGTTTGGGGTGACGTCAGTCAGTACACCAACACGGGACTCCTTGAAGTGGGTTTACTAGGACACCCCTAACAGGTGTCATGACCTATACAGACGGTAGAGTCCCAGCCCAATTTACCTTTAGGAACGTAGGAGTGAAACAACAGCAAAAGGACACTGATCAGGGCAGGTGGTCCTTTCGTTCCCTCTATGCTGTTCCTTTGGTGCTCTTCGTCCCTCCTTTAATCAAAATTCTACGTTACCCCTCGCAGGAAAGGAGGCCTCGCCGAGTGCACTCGCATCACAACACTACTGCGATACGTGTCACTAAAGCCAAGACCTGTCCTCCAGCACAGGGGCAATTAAAGTGTGGTGGTGCGCGCGCGGGGCGGAGACCCAAGTCATGTGTCAATCCGACCTGTGCGTTTCTACAACATAGTTAGACAAGACTGGGTTTAATTTATTTTATTTTATTTCTTGAAGTAAGAGTTTTTCTATTTGCGGTAAGAAATTCTTTACATTTGTGCCTTTTTCTTCGCGCTAGTCTACCTTTTACAACAGGTTTTCTTTACTTATTTTTCTAAAAACTGTGAAACAACAAGTCTATATGAGTGTATAAACATTGATTGCCTACTAAGTACTTAACTTTGTTTTTAGTGCCAATGCATTTGACTCTCACTGGAGGCCGACCCTTTGACAAGTACCAGTCTTCGTGACGTCGTAGTGCCACGTAACGCAAGTGAGCGAAGGTTAGTCACTCGCCATGTGTCATTCCCCGCCCCGCTCACAGACTCCTTAAAGGTAGCTCCTGAGCAGACCACCGCAAGGGAGCCAATAAGCGACGGAGGTAATAGCCAGAGGCCGTTTTTATCGCGGTACCCTGACATGAGTTCTACCGCGCGTGTTATATTTTAGAAAGACCCACTCTGCTCCTCGCTCCTTTACTTTTATTGGCTGGACTCTGCGTCGGATACAATCAGCGAACCTATTTTCACAAATTGTTCACTGGTGACATTACATTTAATTTACGTTTTTTACATAAAGTTATATTTTTATAATCGTTTTGTATTTCAAAAATTGTCTCAGTTACGCGTTTTGTCAAGGTTATTTATGTTGTATAATCTATTGTTCGTTGATAATGTTTATTAATCAGTCAACATGTTAGTTACTTCTAAAGATTATACTTCATACATACACAATTACATACAGATTTGACCGGATCAGACTTGCAATGAGTCGACATAAGATATTCTGATATTTTTGTTATACGAATGGTGTTACCGTCTGAAGTGTCATGTAAATCTACAGAGTCCCTGTGTTGCTGTACGACTGACGTCACCCCCAAACTTGGACACTGGGGAGCTAGGGTTGTGGTTGCGTGTTGGGGTGACGCGGTGTGCGGAAATATTTGAAGATAAAATAAAACGTTTTTTTCACTTAAACATTTCAGTAAATCTCGACATTCCAATTTCATCAGTTCTTTTCACGTTATAAAGGCGTAATTTGGCATCAACTTCTTCTTTATATTAACCGTACCTTTCCTTTATAATTTTGACAATCATGCAGTGATCAGACGAATTTTATGATTATGAATTTCTGCATGAATCAATAGTTAGAGCGGTCGTAACGTACTTAGGAATTTCTTAGACTAGTATGTCGCCCATTCGAAACGACTTCTTACGTCTCTCGAGAAGTATAAATAAAACCTCGTCTATTTAGCGACAGGACTCGGCGACGGGTCTCCAGTACTCCAGTGACTCTGGCTCTGAAATGGGAGGCATGCCACCGGAAAAATCCCTGTAGATCAGCAGACCGAGGTCGTTGGTAAACAGGTTAAATTAGCGTCTACACGAAATCGGTACTCGTAACTTAGACACCTAATCAGACTATACCTTCACGCTTCACTAATGAAAGGCTACACACGACACGCCTGTCCAAAAACACAAAAAAAATCGAAGTTTATAAACATCAACTCGTCTTTCGTATGTTCACTCTCCGTTAGCTCGCCACGTCCCTACTGCATAAATGGCCTTCCTTCGATCGACCAAGGGAGCTGTTTATCGTCTTGTCCTAAAGAGTCTCCCTAAAACCCTTATAACATTTTTTATTCTAGACCCTTTTGCTTGGACAGACTACCTTCGCTGCAAAACAAATCGACCTATTAGAGGTGTACAGATGGCCGACTCGAAAATATTTAAAAGATTAGTATCTGAAAGCGAATTTGTGCCGGTCCTCGTTTGATCGATACAAAACGATAATCTTCCTTGATGGTCGGCTCAGTCGTCGTGCTGAAGTATGCAGTGCGGTTGAAGTCCTAGGGTATAAAGTTTGTTGTCTACCTTGCTTCAAATTCGCAAAAAGAACTTGCTCCAGACGCCCCTCCCTGAACTAGCGTGAAAGTTCGTCTTTGTCCCGTTTGATTGAATCTCCTCACAAATGCAACAAGCCGCATTTACTGCATCGTTGCTGGAGTGCTCGAAGACATCAGATAAGTCGTGAACATTTGTTGGTAGCAAAAAGTCCTGTGCTTTGTGAAGTCTCTTTAGGGGTCACACCCAGTGACGACTACCTAAATCAGCATCTTGTTCTTGCACTAGACAGAAAGTTACACAGAGTTGTGTCCACTGGAATCAAACCTATAAAAGGATTTTAGGAATGCCTCTCTAGGGTACCGAGCCTCTGCTCCCTTGTCCCCTGTCACACGCGCTTCTCTTCCCGACTCCGGAGTGCTCAGAATATCCCGTCTGACAGAACCCGCACCTTTAAGTGCCGAAGAGAAAAAGTTGCTTTCTTCTGTTTGTCTTGCTCCGGATGTTCTTTATATGTTCTTTCTCTTGTCGGCGGTACGTCCTTTATTGTATGAATTCTGTGATGTCACCAGTTTCACCCTTTTTTTTATGGTCTTGACATTAGTCATATATTATTGTTCTTATTTAATTTAAATTTGAATTTCCCCCTTTAATGACGAACAGTCTCTACAAGTTGGACAACAAACCTCCGTCTAAATTTTATTTAGTTCCTTGAAAGTTTCAGACAAACACTTGACCTGGGTACGACACCTCCCCGCACACTCTTGTATCTTTTGGGACTGAAGGCTCCCTCGACTATTTCATGCACAGACGCCTCCCCGTCTCGCCCACCCCCAACTCACATACGCAAACCTCTTTCTTTTTTTTTTTTCCAACGTTTATATAAGTTGATACCTGCTGCGCTTCTATCGTCACACAAATAAACAACAACTCACACTCCTACCTGCTTTTGGAGCGGTTGTAAAATGTATGTGGTTTAAAGAGATGAGGAACTAAGTGAATGTAAAATTCAAGCACCAGTGTACTGATCGAGAACCAACCATAGTTATATTGCCACCTGTCCACTACGCCATTGGAGCTCCTCCTCCGCCGACCGTCAGAAGCGTCTCCTGGTACGTTTATATTTTTGTGCACAGACAAAGACACATTTCTTCTGAATCATGACTCCAACCGACTCCCACATATTACTCGACTAGTATGTAATAGAGGCTGCCTTGGAGTACGTGCGGGGCGCCAGATGTCTGACAAACAGGCGTCCTGCATTTGTTTGCTTGCACTGCCTATTTGTTGCACTGCAGCCTCGAGGCACCTATTGTTTCGCAGGAGATTCGCAGACTGAAGACAAAGCTTTTGTACAAGTAACACTCTCCTTAATCATGTCAATAACCTGCCTTATCTTTATAACAAAAGTGAAATTGCTAAAATGCACGCCTCACTAACAATCACATGTCAAACATTACAGTGTATCAAGTCATATATATAAATAAAGATAACTCTACCCAATGCTACACAACTCTGACAAGTCCAAGCACAGCAGAAAAGTAGAACACTAACAGTCACGCGTACAGAAAAAATGTTGTAAAGGAGTTCAACCCTAGAGTTATTTCAGTTCTTGAAAATAGCTGATAGCATTCCTAACTACATAATTCTCCCACGCCTGTTTTGCGCCTCTGTACCGTTTATCTCCGCTTGTGTAGAAGTGGTGTTGGGCGTCTTATTTCCGCACAGAAGTGTTGTTTTCCGGATTTTGGGCGATGAGTTTAGTTGAGTTTTATTATGTGTTACGTTATTAATAGGTAAGTGCAAAAAATTAACCCCAATTCGAGATACATCAGGTCTACTTACCCGAGGGTCATACGAGGCGGTGCGACTGTGACTTCTGCACCTTTATGGGAAGTATTGAGGGAGACAAGAACATGGGTTTGCGAATTTCTCGGGGTGCTCACTTCTTTACTCTTAGAAGAGAAACCCATAAAGGAACGTTTCTTGCCAGGGGTGCCACCAGCTTCGTATTCGTGTACTGTCTCTACAAGACAGCAACAATGGACCAAAAGTAGAGTCTCAGGTCAACACACAACCACACAAGGCACACCGGACACCACACACACACACACCAACACACACCACACACACACACAACACACACACCAGGACACACAACACACACACACACACACAACACCACACACACACACCAAGCACACACACAACACACACACACACCACACACACACACACACACACACACACACACACACACGGCCGGCTCTACCACACAACACCACCGAACCACACACACACACCACCACCACACACACAACACACCACCACCACACACACAACAAACACACACACATTAACACAATACACACCACACTAACACATTCTTCTGCTACAACTTTGTCTTCGGGTCACAACTTCCACTAAATGCAAGTCTCTCGATCAACATCCGCCGAGAATCGACCTCTATTTAGATTGTTTACCACCTCCGTTTTTCATTTTGGAAATTTCTGGCGCGGATTGATCTGGCGTTGTAGAAATTTCACGGCATACCAAAAGGAAATACAAAGTCACGTAGCATTTTACCCACGTCTTCCCGGCCATTTTGAGGACGAATAAACAAATGAAACTCCTGTTTTCACTGTAGTCCAACTTGTGACACGTCGAAAATAACAAAGATAAAAACCCTCGTAATCTCGTACCTCTGTACACGTGTCTGTAGATGCACTATATGTGGACTTGGACGTCTCCTCTCTGAGAAATTCAATCCTCTTGATGTATGACTGATAAGTGACTTTGGTAGTCGTCCTCCTTCCGAAGAAATTCTCGCTCTCTGCTGTATGTATCGAATCATACTTGTGGACCTTGCTAGTCCCTACCTGCTCCGAGATACTATATCAATACATGTAAAATAAAAAAGAAAAACATAAAAAGTGGATGCTAGTCGTCCTCTCCTGAGCGAAATTTCATCTCTGTGATGTATTATATGTGCACTTAGTGTCTCCGAGAATCTTCTTCCTCTGTTATGTCATACCTATATCGTGGACTTGTATCGTCTGTCCTCGAGAAATTTCATTGCTGTCGATGAGACTACATTCTATCACTGTCTCCTCCTAATTCGTGCCGCGCGTAAATTGAACACGCCTCGGAACCATACAGCAGGACGCTGACCACGCAACATTGGTAGATGCGTGTCTTAGTGCGCTCGGTGAGGTATTTGTTGCTCCAGGCTCTTGAGCGCAAACGACTGAAAGACGTTGCGGCTTTGCCGATACGAGTCTGGATCTCCTTAACTAATGACAGGTCACTGCTGATTGTTGAGCCAAGATACGTGAACTGGTCAACAGTCTCCAGCACATGCTTGTTCACCATTACCGGTGACGCTGCGCTTCCTGCTTGGTGCATAACAACTGTCTTTTTGATGTTGATGATCAGTGCAAATTCAGAGCATGCTGCACTGAATCTGTCCATCAGGCGATGTAGACCAGCTGCACTGTGAGACACCAGAGCTGCGTCGTCCGCGAATAAGAGCTCACGAACTAGCACCTTCCGTACCTTTCTTTTCGCGCGCAGTCGGGCAAGATTAAACAGCTTCCCATCTGACCGCGTGTCCAGGAAAACGCCGTCTTTGTCCACGTGATCGCTGAATGCATGATGCAGCACAACAGAGAAGAAGATGCCGAAGAGCATGGGCGCTAACACGCAGCCTTGTTTGACTCCACTGCGAACGGAGAAGCTGTCTAAAGTAGATCCTTCAAAGAAAACTGTTGCTGACATGTCCTCGTGAAGCGATTTGACCAGCCCGAGCAGTGTCGGTGGGCAGCCGAGTTTTTGCAAGATGGCGAACAGTCCTTCCCGACTCACCATGTCGAACGCCTTCGTCAGGTCGACAAACGCCATGTGCAGTGGTTTGTTTTGCTCTCTGCACTTTTCTTGCACCTGGCGCACCGTGAAGACCATGTCTGTTGTTGATCGGCCACTTCGAAACCCGCCCTGACTCTGGGTATACGCGAGCGGCCAGTTTCTGGAGCCGCACCAGCAGAATTCTGGAGAAGACCTTGCCAAGTACGCTCAGTAGCGAAATGCCACGGTAGTTGTTACAGTCCCCTTTGTCGCCTTTGTTCTTGTAAAGCGTGATTATCTTGGCGTCCTTCCTGTCCGATGGGAAAGCGCCCGCTTGCCAGCATTGGCAGAGCAGCTTGTGCATGTGCGCCAGTAAGCAGCTGTCACATTTGAGGAGATCAGCCGGGATGCCGTCCGTGCCCGCAGCTTTGCCCTCAGCAGTGTGCTTCAGCGCGTTCACTAGCTCTTCCATGGTTGGCAAGTTGTCCAGCTCAGCATTGATGTCAAAGCTGGGTGTTGAGGCCAAAGCCACGTGGCTGATGCTCCTAGATATGTATAAAATATGTATAAAATATGTATATCCTATATACAGAATTAACAGACACATTTACACATATGCACACATTAAGATAATAAACACAACAATCAATATATACTAAATAATATATACTAAACAGTCACTTCAATATCAATATATTTGGTGCAAGATTGTCCATAGAATGTGCATTTATTGCAGATTGTCCATAGCAGCGTAAAAAAAGTGTATTTTGCTGGATTTGAGTGTCTGAGTGTGTGTGGGGAGTTATAGTCCAGTGGGGGCAGGGAAGAGAGGAGAGAGAGGCGAGGGACGGGAGAGAGTAATTGACAAAGCAGCAAAGAATAAATGAACATACTTTACCATTAACAACCAAAAGTGTGCTATTAACCAATTCCATGGTGTATGCTGTTCCTGATTGACAGAAGTACGTTGCTTCATCTTCTTTAGTTACATTTCTGAAGTTCAGAACAAACTGAGCATTCAGTTTGTTAACAGTTAATCTTGAGTTTATAAATTCTCCTTGAAGTGTTATGTCCGCCAAAGTTCCTGCTGCAACTGTTTCGACCATATATCCAAACTTCAACTTATACCAGTAAAATAACCCGGCTTCATTTTCGACAGTTGAACATGCTAAATCCAAATCATCGCCAAGTTCCACCACAGTCAGAGAGATCTGGTGAGAATCCTCTGCAGTTTGAATCAGGGCTGAAGAAAAGAGAGAAATAAAGTGTCAACAACTGTTACAAGCTCAACAGAAGACAGTTCGATACAATAATTCCTCAAATGTTTTGTGTTATTTTTCTACAAAACTATATATTACAGTTGTATTCATCTTAAAGTAGAAAAGGGAAGTTGCACTCACACAATGCACCTAGAAAAATCAAAGCACCCAGTCCTCCAATCATTGTGACACAGAGCCCTGCTCGTGCACCACTGATGTCTTCACACTCAAATGGAAGATTTTGTGTCATGGTGATCAAGGCTTACAAAGTGGAAATCAAACCGATTGGCTGAGACATAATTTACTTCCTGTAAGATTTTGCAAACCGATGACCCATTTTTGGTAAATATAGTAACGAATGCTTTTTCCACTGTATCAAAGCAAAGGCAGCTAAGGTGTACATTTAAAGTCGACGAAAGGTTATTTATAGTGTATACTCCCTAAAATCTCACTTGATTGTTATACTAAATAATAATTTGGGAACATTTGCACATTCTTCAAATTTTAAAGTTTAGTGTTGAGTGTTTTTGAGTGCATGTTTGATATTGAGAGAAACACTATGCTCTTCGTCCAAATGGCACTAAATGGTTGGGAAATGCAGGATCATGAAAGAACTAAAGGCTATAGTAGTGCATTTATTCAAGTACTGTACTTATTTTTGAGATCATTAAATTATGTTGTACCTTTACTCCAATACATTTATCCGACAACATGACAAAAAAATGCTGCTGCACTGATTTATATTGAACTATTAATTATTTTATGAAGCAGTTCAAATGAAATCCTTCTCAGTGACCCATGATAGTTTTTCATGTTAATTATCTATATATTGTTCCAATAGGTATAACACAAATAGGGACCTTTTACTTTTGTCACTACAAGTAAATTATACTTTTTAATGCAGGACTATTACTTGTAACAGAGTATTTATTTAATTTAATTTGTAGTGCTTTAACATTTAATGATAATGCATCTTTCACTACTTTTAAAAGCAAACTAGTGTGAATTCGCCAATGATGTGATACTAAATCTCTCACACTGCTTATATGTAGAAGAAGAAGGAGTCTTTTTGTTGTTTTCTCACCCACCATCTTCCAGTAAAGGTGACGGCGCTCACATAAGTCAAACGACATTCAACCCATTCAAGGAAAATTGAGCAACCTTGAACTTCCGCCACCCTTCTTTGAACTTCGCAGAAATCTGAAACACTGATCTCTAAAGCCAACACAATTTAAAAACACCTTATTAGTTAGATTTCCAAAAAGTCTTTGCAGCAGTCCTAGTTCTAAGATTATTTACTTTATTTACTGAACCTTTCATCAATCAGAAGCCACAGGCAACTTTTTGAGGGGTGAGAAATGTCAGGGGAAGGGGAGAAAAAATAGGCAACACATGCAGAGATTTTCATAAAAGAGATTTCAGCTGCAGACATGAGCATTACGCAACTTACCGTAGAAGTGTCGAGCATGGCTGATTCATACTGCCATGGCCATTGAAAAGTGTGCAATACATGTCAAATCCTTAATTGCCTCAAATACGGCTGTCATTTTTTATAGTCTACAGATTATGTAAAAAGTGTCCTCAAAATCTCAATGTACAGTTAACAACTGGCAGGATTCATTTTTGTAATATTTGTCAAAATGATCTGAAATAAAAGTTTTTATTCAGGAGGGCAACAGGCAGGTATTGTCTAGCTTGGATAGACTCTGGAGACGTCAGACTATCACTTTGGTCAAGGGTAAAACATCTCAACAACTTTTTTGACAGATTGTTATGACATTTTGGACAGACATTGATAGTCCCAGCAGGATGAACCCTTCCAAATGTGGTAATTTTTGGATTTTTCCTCTAGCACCACCTGCATGTCCAAGTTTTCACCTAAAGGAAATATCTCAACATTTACTGGATACATTGCCGAGTGAACTTTGTATGGACATTCAAGGTTCCCAGAGTCCCGAATCCTAATTATTTAGGATACCTCCTGTCTTTCTCTAGCACCAACCATGTGGTTAAACTTGTTTGCTCTGAATGAAATATCATTGTAAACTGATGCAGACATTCAAGTCCTTCTCTGCTTGTAATCATTTGGGGGATTTGATGAATTCACAGTACTGCCACCATGAGGTTGAAATAATGAGAATCCCGATTGCTTACATGTCATTTTGTGTTTTTGCTAACAGGTTTGTTTTCAAATGCTTGAATTCCAAACCAAGATGGGTACAATTATACTTCCCAAACATCAGTATGTTATCATGGCCACTGTGCGTATAATAGCCTTTAGCTCAAACCACCACTGTAACCACTAGGCTGTACATTTTTTGTCTTTCTATTTAACTACATAATCCATCACATCTCTAAAAGGATATCATTTGGACCTCCATGCAGGCCTTCTTTTACCAACTTTAAAGCTGCAATGACGAAAACATAACCCCTCACTGTCTTCCCACCAACAAAAATGTCTTAATGTCATGCACTACCAGCAGAAAACTGTCACTGTTTAGTGGGAAATTGCTTTTTTCTCTCACGGTCCGAGCAACCTCAATAGGTTTTATAGCTTATGCCATTATCTTGATGCCTGTTGGTAGAATATCTTCTGTGTTAGGTAGTATGTTACTAATATTAACTCAAATGCTGCTGCACTGGGTTAAATCAAGTCCAAATATATATATAACCTTAAAAGTCTCAATCACATTCCCCCAGTCGACAATAAATCATGTTTCTGTTAAAGCTTCCTTTTGAAGTAGAGCATGTAATGT
>NW_011335495.1:0-1439 GCF_000735185.1 Notothenia coriiceps | reverse complement strand
GTTTACACATGCTGTTTCAGTTTAAGACCTTACTTGAAAAGCAAACACATACTGCATTTAAGGAAATATATATTAAAAAATAAAGAAAAATGAGAGTAGATTTAATAAAACCAAAAATAAAATTCAGGCAGTACCTCTACCTACGTTTTTTTTATAACAACAATGTGATTATGTCTTTTTAAATGTAACTGTACAGTACAGTAACTTGATTTTGTATTTTGATTTTATAACCATGTTACATGTTACCCGTTGCCTGTTCATACAGTATCTGCAAGAACCTTCATATTGGGATACACTGACATCTGTGTTTCAAGTAACATTCAAATGTGCCCAACCTTAAAAAACACACAAAAAACGTCTTTCTTTAAGGTTTTTACCGTTTTTGACGCCCACGGTAGACCTATCGTATCTGATGTCAGTGCACATGTGAAATGAATCACCATGGCACTGCAGCAGACTGATAAATCTCTGAAGACCCTGATGTCAGGAGAATCTGAGATTTACAGTAAGCTTGCGGTGTGACATCTGTTTCAAGACATCTTATATCAGGAGATAAAGCCATCATGTGTTCGCACCGGGATGTGATAGCCGTGACCAAGCAGCTATGAGCTTACAGAAACACATTCCTGAGTCACTGCTACATTCTGATTTCACACGGAATCTTCCACCAAATCCAATATTTTCTAAATATCATTCTGAGGTGCCAGCCTTTTGTCTCGCCCGACCCCCCTGTCACACTAAAATCAGTGTTGGGTGTGACAAGCAAAGTAAACGCTGACTTACATAAGTGATATACATATTTTGTGGTGAGCAAATGCAGTTAACTGGATACCAGGAATATCTGCACGCTGAGTCATGATAACCACTAAGTTATTTGTTACTGTCTTGGCAGCTTAATGCGATACCTCCAGCACATGCCTGGACTTGTTACCTCCAAGGACAAAGCAGGGAGGGCTTCTGTGGAAAGAAAACTTTAATTAAAATTGCATTAGTTTCAGTAGAGATGCTAGACAAGAGCAATATTTTCCATTCAGCCGGCTAAAGGAGTGTAACAAATGTGTGGGGTGCAATTAGGATGTCACTCACAGGCTTTAATTGGCTCTTAATTATTGTTGTGTGTCGTGAGGTCAGTGAGGAGAGATCTTTTCAGGAGTAGGGGAGTCTCTCGTATAAAGTTTGCTGATCTACGTTTAGTTTAAAAAACAAAATGAGAAAACTTAGCTACTTTTAGGCTGCTATTGGCTCAATATTTAAAGGTCCCATGTCATGGCCATTCCTACTGATCATAATTCCATTGTTGAGGTCTACTAAAATATATTTATATTGTGCAATTTTCCAAACTCACATCGGTTTCTCATACAGCATCTCAGTGTATAGTATGTGTATTCACTCTCTATCCTACATGGCTTGTTGGAACTCCTGCCCCCCCCCCCCCCCCC
>NW_011335494.1:0-3979 GCF_000735185.1 Notothenia coriiceps | reverse complement strand
AGCCAGCGACTCGCGAGTGCAACACACACACGCGCATGATGGCTGAGAGAAAGAGGAGCGTTGTGTGGAGCAATTTCACAACTGGCAATTAAAATGTAGCTGTGATGTGTGCAAGAAGACAGTTCGCTACTCTGGCCACTTTGTATTGTTATTTTTCATGTTTGCACTTTAAATTTGCAAAAGTAAAACGTTTATTTGTCTATAAAAACTGTCCTGTCTTTATTCATGAAAATAAATTCAGATTTAGTCTATTTATGATGCTTTCAGCTCAAAAATCATGTCATGCAGCTCTCCCCTATATGAAAGTACATAAGACGCTTTTCATTTAAAAAAAGTATCGGTATCGGCGATACTGGCCCTGAAATACTTGGTATCGGATCGAATCCAGATGTTGTGGTATCGCCCACCCCTACCACTTGTCGCACTGGAACACACCGCAAAGACTTCAGCCGACGGCCAAGAAGCACGTACGAACTGCGCATGCGTGAGTGGCAATAACTCTCCTTACCAGCAGGCGGCGGTAGTGTGTATTCGTCATTCAAAAGAGGCAACAACCGGAAGACAGACTGCGTGATAACCGAGAGAAGAAGAACAGACTGTGTGATATAAACAAACAACAAATAGCGTGTTCCATTTTCACTCTACAGCGAGAAGCTCATGGGGCTTTCCCCAACCTGTGTCGAGAGCTGGAGTTCAATTCAATCTCACATTTGCCTTCTTAATAGTTTGTTTGGGTCCCTCACTTCCGTTTTGCTTCTCATGCACTGATTCGCTAAGCTGAACAGCCAATCAGAGTGATTTCTTTGGCCCGACGGCCTTTGGCCGACAGCCTCCCGATTCAACATGTCGAATTGGCGGCGGAAGGTGTTGGCATGGCCGAAAGACACGACGGTGCAGTACACACCAATCTGAGTAGGGCGACACAACGTTCATCGACAGCCCGACATCTATCGACATCTATCGACGCCGAAAATCGGCTTGGTGTGTCAGGACCTTAAAGTAACAGACAGAGAATCAGCACTTTTGAAACGGGGCTGAAACAGAGGGGATTATGGGTAATGCTGCAATGATCTGTTTGGTGTTTGGAGCCAAACACTTCAGAGACATGTTTTGTATATATCTGAGACCTATAATATATTGATGAACAACAGTATACCAGGGGACCTTTAAAGCTTAAACAGATGGATTTTAAAGTGATGTTTTGATATTGCAAGAAACTATGTGTCCTGCACGGTAATTATGTGACCATAAGAAGCTGAAAATGAAACTACTACCTGGTTAAATAGCTCTGCATACAGCATGTTGGACTTCTCCACCTGAGACTCCAGGTCAGCCACTGCATCGGCATCCCATAACGTTATGCTGTTTTGAAAGGAAAACATGTTGTAAACTGTGTTGTAGTGGAAAGAATTTAGGAGTGGGCCAACATGGAACATTTATAAAAATGATCGGAGATGAAGAGGAATGTTTGGAGTCTGGTTTAAAACACTCCAGAGTTGATTTCTGGCTCAGACGTGCAGCTTGATGAAAGTGATGAGTTTACTGTTTGTTGCATCTGTCTGATTTCTTACCAGTCGCAGCATTTAGAGTCCTGCAGGGGACAGAGGACGCTCTGACTGTCATCACGTAACCTCTGCTTTAGTTTCTGTGTCTTCTTCTTCAACAGGATGACCTGTCGCAGCAGAGCGTCTCTCTCTTCCATCAGGCAGTCTTTGAATCTGTGGAAAGACATTTGTTTACGCACATTGACAAGCTGAGAGAATAGAAAAGGTTTAGACGATAAAAAAAGATTGGATTCGTGCCCCTAAGGTGGGTGCATCTCCTCTTACAGTAAATTAACGAAAATCTAAAATAAAAGCAGTAACACAAGGACCAGCTGTGGAATGGGTCTTTTCCCAGAGATTGAAGGGGCCCTATTGTGCTCATTTTCAGTATGTTGTGTCTCTACTATGACATGTCTCCATGCTTCAATGTTCAAAAAGCTCTTTATTTTTCTCATACTGCCTGTGCTGCTGCACCTCTTTTCACCCTCTGTCCGAAACCAGAGCCCAGTCTGCTCTGATTGGTTAGCTGGTCGGCTCTGTTGTGATTGGTCAACCACTTAGAGATGTCCCGCCCCTTAGTCTATCACGTGCAATGTGTTGGAGCGCTAGCCAGTAGAAGAGCGAGTGTTGTATAGTGATTTCATCATTTGCAGACCATTTACATGCACACAAACTTATAGAATACACTACAGGAAAGGGGAAACCCACTAAAAGCACAATAGGGCCTCTTACGTGTCATTTATAAAAGCTAGTTACATCTCAGCTCTTGTATCTCAGATGCTCTTTGTGAGTGTAAAAGTTGGAGGACAACATACTGACCTCTTGACACAGCACATCCAGTAGCGCTGCTGCTGACAGAGCCACTCAAACTGCTCCGCGGTGCCCTGCAGCTTCCTCAGGCTGCGCTGGTTCTCCTCCGTCAGCCCCCTCACCTCAGAGAGAGACCACAGCACACATTCAGAGTGTGGATTAACAGTATAAAAGCAGGGGTCACGTGATGCAGCGAAACTAGGTAGACGCTAGCCCAGGGGCTCTCCAAACATATCAGTTTAAAAACCTTTAAAAAACACCCGAACCCACTTTTAACTTGATGGGACAGCTGCAGCATGGACCTGAGATCGGGGAACAGTACAAAAGCAACATATTTACTGTCAGTGCAGGCGGAGTACACCAGAAAACTACTCAATTGTTACATTTAAAGAGCTGGAACCAGGGTTTATATTTTCTTTAAAGAATGACCAACTCATCAGTAAACATCCTGGTATTTATATGTTGAGCTTTTTTATAATTGTCAGTATGATGGTGACAATGTAATGTTTTAAAGTGGACCTATCATGCTATTTTTAGACAATAGCATAGGTTTCAGATCTATACAAATATATAAAAAACATGTCTATGAAGTGTTTAGCTCCAAATACCAAACAGATCACCCATTATAGCCATGCCTCATATCCCTCTATTTCACTTCCCGTTTCAAAAGTTCTGATTTAGGGTATTGATAAAAAAAAAAAAAAGGAGGGGGCTGAGCTCATGCGGGACCCAGCAGCTACTGTCTAAACTAAATACTGCCGTGATGAAACGCCATATCATGGATTATCAAGGATTATTTCTGAAACAGTATGGAGCTCAAAGGCTTTCTCTCTTGCCGGTTATACCACAAGGTGAGTTCCTTTGTATTTCCTGCTTCTTCACACACATGCTCTCCAGTACAGGTTAGCTCTGAGTGTTAGCGATGCTAATGTAAACATGCACCGACCATATTACGTCCAAAACATTGTTTCTGATAGCAACGTTTCCGATAGGCCCGTGGGTGTAAAGCCAGTCTACATTTCAGATATTACGTCATATCGGACGTAAATCTGGATCAGCTCCGTTGTAGCCCCGTTTTTAGAGATTTGGGTACGGAGGAAAAGAGAGAGGGTTTTATTTTCTGACGCTGCGTGAGTTCCCTGACACACTGGGGACACATATTTATGTATAAAAGACATCAACAATTGCATTTTGCATGATAGGCACCCTTTAAGTGATGTGGATATTATGCACGCACATGTCCAGATGGAAATTATATTATAGACAAAACTTGCAAAAAAACATCCTTTCTCTTGTTGGTAATAAAGTATTGTCCTTGTTTGATAAGTAAAATTGTTGAAGTTACAACACGTGGGTTTGCTATCCTGGCTCCAAAATGGTGGAATGAGCTCCCCATTGACATCAGGACAGCAGAAAGCTTACACATCTTCCGGCGCAGACTGAAAACTCATCTCTTTCGACTCCACTTCGAGCGATATAATTACAAACAAAGAAGTAGCCTACTAACTAAACACTTATATACTAATAAAGGACTGGCTTATCTAAAGCCAGTTGAATAGCACTTGAAATGTTTGGCTCTATGAAACCTGATGTACTTATATGATTCTGTTTTCTTCAAGTTTGTA
>NW_011335493.1:0-3099 GCF_000735185.1 Notothenia coriiceps | reverse complement strand
TCTTTCACTCGTAGCTCGGGCTGCGGGGGTGCTAGCACGTTGATGCGACCTTCCTAGCCGGAGATATGGCCGCATTTTACAATAAACTTCCGTTGGGTCGCTTAAAAACAAATATCGCAAATCGAATAGCAATCTCTGTTACATTATTTCCCCAAATCGTGCAGCCCTAAGAAGAAAGTGTGCACAATCGCTGCATTGACTGTAATTCTGCATTTAATGTGGAGGGGTTTATCAAAATCAGGTTTCTGGAGACCACCAACACATTCTTTTAGTAACAAATCACCTCTCTTGGATAACTTAAAATCACACTGTACATGTTACACTTATATTCAATCTAATATGTAACAATCCATTCCTTGCACAATGAATGGGTACCACTTTACAATAAGACTACCTTTATAAAGGATTCATAAAGGGTTTATAATTAGGTTATGAATTAGTTTGTAAACACTTTATTAATCATTAAGAACCATTTATAAACCAGTTCTAACATAGTTTTCATACATCAACACAGGCTCACTATTTGGCAAGATGACTAAGCCTTATATTGGTTACCTAGCTTACTTCGTCTTCTTCATCAGCCAGCTTCCTTGGTTCCTTGTTGCTCACTGAGTTGATTCCCCCCCCCCCTTCCATCTTGATGTTTCTTGGCATCTCTTTATGACCATTTATTTACGAGTTACTAACATTTATAGTTGCCAAAAGGGAGCCTTATTGTAAAGTGTAAAACACACATTCCCATTTATTAATGAGTCACTACCGTTTCTAATAAGGCTTAGCAGCACAGATAGATGTGGGCTCACTATTTGGCAAGCAACCGGTCACAGTCGCCCTGTTTCTCTCATGTCTTATAAAAGCTTATTAAGGATTTATAAAGTGTTCACAACCTAATTAATAAATGAATTACAAACTATTCGTAAACTCTTTATAAGGGTAGTCTTATTGTAAAGTGCTACCGATTAATGTATATATAATATCCTTCTTCATACTTTGTTTATTATCTCCACATGTATATTTTCTACTTTTTTATTTCTATTTGAGATGTTTACATTTTGGATTGTTTATTTCTAGTCTTTTCATTTCTCTAATGTACAAAGCCTTTTTTTTTATGCTGCTGCAACGCAAACATTTCCCAAATTGGGATCAATAAAGTACTTCTTATCGTATCGTATCGTATCTTACTTAATCCCATGCAAACCCTTACCCCATGGGTTTCTTACCGTGGGTGTAGCTGACCCCCGGGGTGAGTGCAGAGGGGGTGGTAACGAGTTCCCTGTTGGGCGTTTGAAGACCCGCCTCCTTCTCTTTCTCTTTCTCTTTCTCCTTGTCCTTGTCCTTGTCCTTGTCCTTGTCCTTCACCTGGCGCTGGCTCATCCTGCCTGGGGTCAGAAGGACGGGGTCATCACTGCTCACCACGGCAGCTACAGACGAGAAGAGGACATGATGAAAGGGAATCTAAACCAATCAGGAATAGACCCTCAAGAGAAGATGACATGTGTTATAGGAGGCAGCAGTTTCTAAAGACAGACATAACAAATATAATACAAAGAAAGCCACAAGCTAAATTAATTTAAAAAACAAAGCATGCAAGAACTGCTCCATGAAAAACTGCATTTAATGGTTTATTAAGGTGCCGTTAGAGCAATCAAAACCTGAGAAAGCCTATATTACCACTTAAACATATTCCCTTATGTTATATGTTACCTAAACAACAGAGATGGCTCTAATATGTGACTGTGTGCACTGTCTTTAGCCATGTCTCTGAAAAGTCACAGGCTTACCGGGGGCGGAAAGGCTCTCTTTCAACTCTGCATGGTGCTAGCGGGCGGAAAGGATAGACACAGGAAAAGTAGAAATAAGAGATATTTGGGGGACACAGAGAGAGAGAGAGAGAGAGAGAGAGAGAGAGGCAGAGATTTGGGGTGAGGATTAAAGGAGGGCAGAGGTGCGTCCACAATGCAGATGTTGGTTTGGAGACGGTAGTTGGCGGCAGCGGCAACACAGGACGACGACGATAAAAAAAAAAAAGAGGAGACAAGAGACAGAAAACAAAAAGAAAAAGAAACATTAGTTGAACAGAAACTTGAATTGAAAACACGACTGGACAAAAAACTGGAAACAGATCGGAAACACTGGCAGATAATCAACGGGATTGACTGATCTGACATTAAAACACACACAGTAACACACACAGTAACACACATTAACACACACAGTAACACACACAGTAACACACACATTAACACACACAGTAACACACACAGTAACACACAGTAACACACACATTAACACACACAGTAACACACACAGTAACACACACAGTAACACACACAGTAACACACACAGTAACACACACAGTAACACACACAGTAACACACACATTAACACACACAGTAACACACACAGTAACACACACATAACACACACAGTAACACACACAGTAACACACACATTAACACACACAGTAACACACACAGTAACACACACAGTAACACACACAGTAACACACACATTAACACACACATTAACACACACAGTAACACACACAGTAACACACACAGTAACACACACATTAACACACACAGTAACACACACAGTAACACACACAGTAACACACACATTAACACACACAGTAACACACACAGTAACACACACATTAACACACACAGTAACACACACAGTAACACACACAGTAACACACACATTAACACACACAGTAACACACACAGTAACACACAAAGTAACACACAGACGAACACACACATTTGTTCCATCTTAGAATAGATTAGGATAAAGATTTGTTTTGTGCACTGCTACTGATTGTTATTATTTACTACTGTCTACAAGACGTCTTTACAATACATTAGATATTGGTTGTTCACCTGTAGTATAATTATAATCATATATAAGTGCTGTTATTATTGTTTGTTTAGTTGTGGAAAAAGTATGTAGATTCTTCACTGGAGTAAAAGTACTAATATCATACTGTAACAATACTCAACTTCAAGTCAAAGTGCTGCATCGAGAATGGTAGCTAGGTCAAAGTATGTACGGTAAGTAATGGCGCATTTCCACTGCAGGGCCTCGCACGGCTTAGCT
>NW_011335492.1:544-9202 GCF_000735185.1 Notothenia coriiceps | reverse complement strand
TTGAGGGCTTGATAGCCCACTCCCCCTCCACACCGCTCCACACTCGTTGGTTTGGAACAGCCCTCAATATGGCGGACCCTCCGCGTGAACGGGCAAACGGAGGGGTAGGGTGTAGGGGGCGGTTTGGGAATGGGCCTTAAAGTCCTCACTCTGGACTGAAAGGCTTATTGTGACACCTCACCCCTCCTACTGATAGGCGGATGTATTGTGTTAAGGTCATTCATGGCAGGATTCAGGCATCCGCCCACTTTATTGACTGAGCTGGACAGCTGTGTGTAGGGTTTGATCTGAGAGCAAACAGAGGAGGGATACACTGAGATGCTGCTGCTCTCCACTTAACACATAGCCTGCCAACAAAAACACGTTACTATAACAGCCTTTCCTTCTCTGTAGATCCTCGTCTCATCTGTCACCTTGCTGTGAGCACATTTTCTACCTTATCAGGACCCATTACAGTGTCAGCGAGCGAAAGTGGGCTTCGGTGCGGATGATAAACTTCTCATTAACCTTCAGGAAATTAAACGAAACCTTGATTTAATTAGATAAAGATCATGTCACCGCTGAGTCTCCTCCGAGATGAAACCTATGCGCTGTCAGGGGAGGATCTCGTGGTGATATAAGAGGGTGGTTTAAAGAAAGCAAAGAGAAAACACGATGTGGTGCAGCTATATTGTTTCATCATTTAGATGCTAGTCGATCCATTTGCTTTATTGGGAAGGAAGATGAAGTTTTTTAATTCCATATTTGGCAGCGCCTGGATCTTCCCTTTGGCTGCCAAATGCAGAATGACATTATTTGTAGAAGGATGAGAGGGTTTGCTCAATTTGGCAATATGCATCAGACAAAGTAATTGCTCTGCATGCATTGTAATAGAAATGGCATTGGTGTGATAAAGTTTTGATATTATTAACCATGGCAGGGATGATTTATGCTATGATTAAAGGCACGTAATGGAATTGTGTGGCAGTAACAAGGTCTGGAAAGCAGTGTAGTGACCTGAATACATTATGTCCAGCAAAGCAGAGAGAGAATACACCTCTTCCACACAACGTTTTAGTATTCTCACAGAAAACGTCCCTTTCTGCTCAGTTTTTTACTGCAGATGAAGTGATCATTTGTCATTGTTTGGATGGAAAATGATCCCAGTTATGTAAATGTCAAGGCGGATAGTAGTTGATACATGGCACAATTTAATTCGTAAAACAATAGTGAGATAAAACAAAATCGATGGACAAAATACATTTGACAAAAGCGTTTACAGATCAAAGCTAATTGAAAGAGTCTGGGTATGAATCATTACAAACAGCTGTGTGATTATGAATCTGACACAGATAATGCATTTACAGTATTTAGGTACATTACATTCCACATTCACCTCCTGTTCTTTCAGACCACCCACACGCTTCTTTAAAATGCGTGCTGTCTATCAAACACTGCATCTACTACATTTATGCTGTCCTAGTTTGAATAAAACAGCCTTTAAGGCATGAATCCATAGAAGCATAGGCTGTGGTATCAAGTCACAGTATTCCTCACATAAAACAAGGAAAATCCCTGCCTATATTTTTCAGTTATGGCTCAGTTTGTGAACAGACACCCGAGAGTAACAGCCCCACTCAGTGTCACGTTTTCAGGCTAAAAATATTCCCTGCAGACGTCTGAGAAGACGTCTTGTGGGAGACCAAGTATTTTCTTTTTTATTGATGCTTAATGGGATTCCAGGAGGAAGAGAGTATTGTACATTTTGAGGATTCAACTGAGGCCAGCAGGGATGCATGAATCACCAGAAGTGGGCTCTTTATTTAGCTGTAATGCAAATATTTGTACTGAAGTGTATTGATAAATTAGTAGCTACTAACTGTCACCTGGTTCTATTGTAAAACTCACTTAAGTTAAAATTCTTCTTCATCATTGACACACACTACATCATACTGTATCACACAAACAACTGTTACCTAGCCCTTACTAGAAAAAAGAAGTGCAGCAAAAGGACCACGCACATTTTTTAAAATAACAACACAATTATCAAATTAGAAGGAAGATAGTGGTTGGTACTTACAATAGTTAAAGGAAAAGTGTGCATAGTTCACTTGAACTCAGCTAGAAAATGATCAAGTAATGGTAATGATGATTCTGGCAAATCAAGGCGGTTCATTCTTAAGGTCCCTGAGAACTGCAAAAGCACATTACTGCCTTAAACAAAAGCGTGGTGGAGCTTTGTTTGGAAAATAGTACCTTACACCCCCTCATCAGGTTGATTAGTATATTGGAAAGTTGGCTCAATGGTAAGACTCAATAGCCTTACACATTTTGAAAATGACATTACTTGCACAAGTCGGTTCAAATACAATAAATGCAACAAGGATACACATATATTTAGAAGAGTATCATATTTGCAAATGTATCAGTTCTTCTTCCCTGTCCCAAAAATGTCCTGTATTTCATCCACTGTGAACATTTTTTTCTTTCACAATTTTACTGACATGCAGTAAAAGCAATAATTTGGCCTGGTTGCTGTCCTTGTCATGTTTGCCCTCCACTCACAGTGGCAATAACACTGACACTTTAGACACCCTGAGGCAAGGGAACAATTTTGTGGACCCATGATATTCAGCAGTAAAAACCCACACATTCCCCAGAGGTCATCAGTTTGTGGTGTTATGTCACATAGAGCCTCCACTGAACTCCCATGTTAAAACCTTCATTCATGTCTATCCTACCACTGAATAAGCATTGCTGGTAAAGCACACTTCGCTAAAATAATGTGTCCCTCTAGTCACCATATATATCAATAATGAGCATTAATGTCACTCAGAGGCAGCAGCTTTCTATATCCCAATTTGATATTCTGCACATATATTGCAGCTTTTAAAATAAACCATTTATTGGCTCATGTTTTGGATGGTTGGTTGGTAAATGGATGGATATGAGTTGAATAATTTCCCCTCTTTGCAGGCTGGTCACATGCATCCTCTCCTCTTCTCTGCACTGGCATAATCTTAGTAGGGGGTCCTCCTTTCTGTCTCAGGGACAAACACACACGCACAACGGTTGAGGAAATACACACATGATACACGCACAATCTCACACATAGAGGTGAAGTCACGAGCACGGACGCGTACACGCTGTGGCATTTAAGCTCTTGCTGTGCCTTAGAGGACATGCTCTAATATTCTCCATCCCTCCTCTCGTCCTTCTTTTCAGCTTCTCTCTCTCGCTCTCAATCTGTCTCAGCCACAAGCCATTTTCTGCCACCTCTTAACGCTCTTCATCTCCCACGAGGGGGGCTATCTCTAATAGTCTCTCATCCCTCCATCTCCTGCCGTCGCCATCTTTTTATCTCCTCTACCTCCTTCTCTCCTCTTTTGTCCTTTTTCTGAATCCTCTGCGAATGTTCAAGGTCATGGTCCCATTGGCGTTCTCTTGGGAAGCCTGCCACTACAGACAGGATGCTGTAGAGGAAGTGTGACCTGCCTTTCTAGTATCCAGAGAACACTGTTCATCTCACAAGGTTCACCTCTGCTAGGATGGTTTAATTTGGCAGTGACACATCCCTCATAGACCAAAAGTGGCACAAAATATCCTGTTTTTATGAAATAATGATGCCATAGGAAATACTTTTAGAGGGGATTTTTCAGACAGGTTGTGCTGTTCGTCTATAACAGATGCCTACGGGCCCGTTCTTCATCTCCCATGGACAGATGCTCATTTTATTAGCTGTCATCCTGTCAGACCTGAGAGGCTTTCCTTCATACCGACCCCCTCACCACCCTCTGCCCCGTCAATCACTGTTGCTGTTGCCTAGGTACCACAACATGCGGTTGTCTCATAAAGGTCACTAGGGTTAAGTGGAGCCAATTCCAGGGGTATCAGTGTTTGTATTTATGATTTATGTAATCGCATTGTTTCACAGATTAAAAAACACTGTTGGACTTTGCCAGTTTCTTTTACAATAATATGGTGTTATGTAAGAAGAAAAAAAAGTCTGCAGTCTGAACAGTAAGGATGGGTATCGTTGTAGCTATTCAATTAAGATCACTTTGGCAACGATTGCTAGCTCTGCAAACAGACTTATAATTTGTTTATATACTGAGCTGCAACATATTACAGTTATATTCATTATTTATCAATCTCATTATCATTTTCACAACCAATGATACGTGTATAAAATGTCAGAACATTGTGAAATAATCTAAGACAGAAGGAGACTTCTTTAAATATATTCTAGCAATACTAAGTGTACAATTGAATCTAAGTACACAAGATAATAATCAAGTTTAAGAATCTGGAGCTTAAGAATTTTGGCATAAAAACGACTCTAAACAATTAATTGATTATCAAAATAGTTGGTTACTTAAGACTTGTCAATTAATTGTGTGATCATTGCTTATTATATAGTTTTGTCCGCATTAACCATGATTGTCTGCTTGTTTTGGCTTGTCGGTTTGCACCTGTCCTGCTGATGATACAAAAGTTCATTTTAAGTTGAGTCAGTGCTCTTAGTGTTACATTTCACACCGTGTTTGTGTTTTCACACTTCAAAATCAGGCAAAGTCCCAGTAGTATCGCCTTTCAGATTCTGCAATGTCTGATTTAAAAAAATAAATAAAAAAATGATAAGCTTTCAGACCATCTTTGCTATAGACAGAGAACATTTTTTTTTTTACTTTTAAGATTTGCTCATAGGTTTGTGATTGGCTCAAGGCAATCTCTGAAGCATTATCCTCACCTAAACATTGAATAATAAAAAATGTGCATTACAAAAAAGAGGATTTTTAGAGGACACGGTTATGTCCTTCTACTGAAACTCTGTTTACTTGCACTGTACCCCAGACACTCATGGCCTTGCACAGTAACATAAAAGGAACCGACTGAGGGAGGGTCAGGCAGTAGAAGAAGAAGTAGAAGAGCAGAAATACTTTTTTAAACTTCTGAAATTGAAATATAAACATGTTTTTTCTCAACAACAGGCCTGCATGCTTAGCAGCTGCTGAAAAGAAATAACGTCAGATTAGACGTAGGACTTTTCTAATCGTCCAGCATTACAGAAATACTAAAATACCGGTGAGACATTTCAGAATAATTCATGTAGTAATATGTCCGACATCTTATTTCCCCTTTATTTGTCAGTGCGTCGTGTCCCCATTAGACTTAGCTAACTGTGAGGGAGTAATGAAAACAGCTCTGACACACACCAGTGCGCAACATACTCGGGCTTCACCGTGTATCCTGCCTGTTTATGTCCTTTGCCCCTCTCGTCATTTATGAATTGTATATTGGAAGTCTGGGTATAATTGGCCTTGCTCTGTTGATAGTCAAACATGCTAAAAGATTGTGGGTGTCTATTTCTATTTACAAAAAAGGGACTATTAATCAGGAGAGTGCAATTAACATTTATATCATCGCAAAGTCTGTTCAGAGCCTCCTATCAGCAGAGGGAGACTCAGAAGGAGGTATTTCCAGTACTCTTTACAATAGGCTCGGACTGGATGGTCTTTGAGTTAAGATATCTTTGGAAAAAAGGCTTGGAAAATGTGTCTCTAAAAAGAAAATGTATTTTTGTCTTTGTTCATTTATATTAATAAAGGCACAGCTTTTGTTAATATGTAGGAAAAAAAACATATACAGAGTTTGTTATGCTATAAAAACAATATGTGTATGGCCCTTTTTTTTAAATTATTATTCACCAATTACGAATGCAGCACATGTTTGGTCATTCTTGTCCACCTGGTGAGGTTGGTCTTGTATGAATTTCTATGCCTGTGGTACATCTCTTCAGTCACACAGTGGGAATCAGTAGTCTGTGTTGGGTTATGCAGTGTGTGACTGGAATACAGAGCGTGCTGTTCTGACAGAATGTCAGATCACACCTACACTTGCAGAACCTGACTTGAGCCCCCTGCCATTTGAAGCAGAGTGAAAGAGGAGATCACGATGTGTGCGGATGTATGGATGTGAACCATCAAAGTTTAATGAAGTTTTCTTTTGTTGACATTCCCCCAGTGAGGGCTCAGTCTCTCACCTTCTGCACTGACACGTGATTCTGATTCCTATTCTGGCATCGCAATTCATGCTACACATGAAAATGTAGGAATATTTTATATGAAAATAAACACTTGGAATGGAAGTACATGTTTTGTTCTGCAGTGCAAACATTGTCATAATTTGTAGGTGTGACATGGAGTTGAATTTTCTGGTCATATGATTTAATTCACACTGACTGCAGCGCTTCTAATTTGTTTGAAACCTGCAAATGTATGTTTAGGGATGAAAGCCAAAGGAAGGCAGGAACAGTACAGCTTTTTGGCCAGAACTTTACTTGGCTCTGGACCTGAAATCCTTTCTGGCTGAGGCATCAATCGGACATTTTGGAACTCTTCTTGCTGGCTAACACAGCAAGCCAGCCCAGATTAATGAACAAGCTTATCCTGATGCCACACACTACCGACGGGCATCCTTGACTCCCCACCGAGGATTCCCGCTCATGTAATCTTGGGGAACCCGTTAGGATTCTTAGAAAGTATTTATTTCAGTGTTTGACAGAAATATTGTAGTTAAGATTCCCTATCATTTCTACACTAACTACACTCCCCTCAAGGATATTTGTTTTCCTGCCTTTGATGTCGACCTCCCGATGCACTGTAATAATAACATGCAAATCAGCTCACAATTGTGCTACCTTATAAGCCCCAGGCTTTGGATTGTATTAATATTCTGAACAAGTAGGTTTTTCATTTTGTATATTAGCTTAAAAGTGGCATATTAAAATTCCAACTTTCTTACATATCCAATGGTGTAAGGCAGGCCTATTCAACTGGTGGCCCGCGGGCCAGATGCGGCCCAGAACAAACTCCCGAGTGGCCCAGCCTCCCGTAGCCAAATTCCTACACTAGTACAGACCATGAACGCAACACTCCGCGTTGCATAGAAACCACCAAACCACAACGCAGCACGTTTTTTGAAAGTGCATCTAGTGGTGCTAGTAACCCCTGTGTGCCTTGGCAGTCCAGCTCTAAAACATGTCTCTCTCAACTCTGAAGCGTAAACAGAGACAAAACGGTCATTGATCTTGTGGAGCAGATCCAAGTCAAGCTGGACCTTTTCGCGACCGACTTGAGCACGGGTCGGATGCTGCATTTTCCGACGCTCCACAAACACATCACATCCCCGGCACAAATCACGGATGTGATGGCAGATTTCATTGCGAGGTTGAAAGAGAACTTTGCCGGTCGATTGGATGGACTTGCTCTGCCCACAGAGGTGACGGGCTTTGCCAGAGACCCCTTCACTTTTGCAATAGAGGGGGACGTATCAACCAGAGCAAAGGAAGTGGTCCCCTGCATCGACGAGGGGAAATATACACTGGAACTAACGGGCCAGCAAAGTTTTGGAGTGATGTCAAAAAACAGCAGTTCCCTAACGTTCAGAAAGTAGCGATCTGTGTGCTCAGTATGTTTGGATCAACACACAAATGTGAATCAATCTTTTCACACACAAACTCAATCAAAAGTAGCACTCGCTGCTCCCTGACTGACAGCACTCTTCACCAATGTTTTAGGATTGCATTGACATCCTATGAGCCAAAAATCACTGCTCTTGTTCAAAACAAAAAATGTCCCTTCTCCCCTTGAGAAAGTCAGCGATGACAAATCACAAATGAGGTGATACTAAGCACCTAGTTTGCTATAGTAGACGTGTAGTGTAGCATTCATTCATATGTTAGTTACTAGAGATGTCCCGATCCGATTTTCAAAAGATCGGAATCGGGAGAAAAAAATCGGGGATTGGGATTTTTTTATTCAATGTTACAAAACAAAAATGACCATGTTCAAGTCTTAAAGTCATCCTGAGGCCTTAGTTTTGATTTCAAATTACACAACATCATGTATGTGTTTCTTCTTTGGGGCTTGTTTTCATAGACCAGGGGGGTATACTACGAATCTAGTTCAACCTATCCTGGATATGTTTTGAGTTATCCGGTTGACTTAATCCAAAAAAAAACGGTTCTCGCTAAACTTTCCTACAACCAGTGGCGCCTACGTCAGCGCCCGGTGCAGTCTGTGAGTTGTTTAGACTCGTATCCAAGGAGACAAAACAGGAAGCTGTCAATCACTCTGGAAGCTATCATTAGCAGCTAATGAAAACTCAGTTTTTGACATAAAAATGGAATTATGGATTATCAATACTTTTTAAAAGTGACAGACACATTGGATTAACCTATGGATTAACCTTCAGCCGCGTTTTTCTCGTTTTTGATCAGAATAACAGCAAAAGGTGAGCATATCTCCGTGTTTTGCTACCTAAAGCTACGTCGTGTGACGTCTGTATTTGTTTCCCCTGTCGTGAGTTCTGATCGCTCAGTGATGATACTGCAGTTTGACAGAGGATTAAAACTGTAATCAGAGCCCTCTCATCTGAGCTCCGTTACACACACACACACACACACACACACACACACACACACACACACACACACACACACACACACACACACACACACACACACACACACACACACACAGGAGCGGGACATCCTCCTCCCCCTGTCGGCCCTAAAAGCTTCAGAGGGCGGATACCTGAGCTCCATAGTGTCCCGCTAATGTGAAACACACACAGCGTTAGCGGGACATTCTCCTCCCCCTGTCGGCCCTAAAAGCT
>NW_011335492.1:0-464 GCF_000735185.1 Notothenia coriiceps | reverse complement strand
TCCCCCTGTCGGCCCTAAAAGCTTCAGAGGATGGATTCCTGAACCGTAGCGTCCAGCTAGCTTAGCCGCTAGCTTAGCGATAAATACACACAGCGTTGTATTCTCCTCCCCCTGTCGGCCCTAAAAGCTTCAGAGGGCGGATAGCTGGGCTCCGTAGCGTCCCACTAGCTTAGCCGCTAGCTAAAGGTAAACGAACATTGATGGGTACATCCAGGGCTCGAGCTTAAGGACGTCCCGTCGTCCCGGGGCCGAAAAAAATAGTGTCAGGGAGGATAAAAAATAATTTTGGGACGAATTTGGGACGAGAGTTAAAATAAAAATACCCTGCTAATAACTCTACTACAAACGGCGATGAAAATGAAATCGACTGCAAGTTGTGTGTAGCACACAGTTATTAAACCTCCTTGTCAACATAAACACACAAAACATTTAGCAACCCGCGAAACACACACACAGACAGACAG
>NW_011335491.1:0-3497 GCF_000735185.1 Notothenia coriiceps | reverse complement strand
ATCTGCAAAAACTACATATCGTGATAAGAATCGAGATCGATCAATATGGAAAAACATATCGTGATAACATTTTTTTCCATATCGCCCAGCCCTATGGTGTAGTTCATCATACTTTTAGGAAACACCCTTGGATAGAGACACATGGAGTAAACAAGAGGAGCCACATGGTTATCATCACTGCATACCTTACGTGATTCAGAGCTGGCTCTAGGAATAGATTGCATCTTGATAATAAAGTAAAACAAGGAAAAATAACTACATCATTTATTGATATTACAGGAGGGATCTGTAAAAAGCAAAAAGAAGAAAGAGAAGAAATCTAAAAAGAAAAAGGAGAAAAAAAAGGGCAAGAAGGAGAAGAAGACAGCAGGAGCAGACGATGGCTCTAAAGACAGCTCAGATGTAAGTTATTCATTTATTTTCAAATGTTGGATTCATTTTCAATTGTTTTATACTGTACTTATTTATTAATTTCAGAGTGAAAAGTACATTTGCAGTATTTTAAAGTAGGAGCATTATTTTAAGTACAGGTTTAAGGAAAAAAACATTAAAGGGGACCTATCATACAAAATGCACTTTTGTACATCTTGTATACATGAATATGTGTCCCCGGTGTGTCAGGGAACTCACCAAGTGTCAGAAAACACAACCCTCTCTCTTTTCCTCCATACCCAAATCTCTAAAAACGGGACTGCAACGGAGCTGATTATTATTTGAATGTTTATGACGTCAGAAACAAGGAGCTCCGCCTATATGGGCAACTCTCCACCTATCAGGGGAATGAGAGACCGCTCGAAAGCGCTGGAGACGCTGTAGTACATATGCCAGGCCTGTAAGTGGCGCTGTAGTCTGCCACAAAAGCAGAATCAGCCCTGGCAAAACTGGGCTGGAAAAGAGCAAATGGAGCGAAATGAGGCATGGCTAAAATGCATGATCTGTTTGGTATTTTGAAAAAAAACTTCACAGACATGTTTTATATAGGTATGGCCCTACAATATATGTTTCAAATATAGCATGATAGGTCCACTTTAAAAAAAGAAATCTAGGTTTTACAGGTGAAATGATTATGTTCCCATGAGCAAAGATCAGTGTCATACCATGATTCATTGCAAGTTAAGTTGGAATATAAACAAGAGGGAAATGTTTTATAACAAGATGAATTAGTAAAAATGAAACGGCAAGAATGGAGCATCAAGACTTCTTTAACGTTTTCTCCTGATTGGTCAGGACATGCTGCCACACAGGTTAATAACTGCAATGATGTAAAACTGACCTAAATGTTACTAGATGAAATGGTGATTTACTTTTAAACGAAAGTTAATACTGTTTAATACTTTTCGTAAAAGTTTGTACCAGTCTTCTGTGGGGGGGGTCATCCGCAGAGCCCCCCCCCCCCCCTATACGATATTATCGCAATAAATAGGATATGAGAAGATGATTTGTTGTGATTTTAATATTTTACAATATACTGAGTATTGTACTAACATATTGCAATTTTTAATGTGATTTATAACCCCTTTTTTTTTAATCTGCAATTGAAACAGTTACAATCCCTGACCTTGGCCATGACCTCATCAGAAAAAAAACGTCATCTAGTTGACTGAAAAAGCAATTTGTGTTTGCATTTCTATTAGTTTTTAGAATGAAAGATCAATACTAGGCGTCCATGTATCGATCATATAGTGCCATGCATGATGTTACGCCCCATTCTATATCCATCTCCCTCTTATCCCCCAGTGTGCAATTCATTACATGTAAACACCTTACAAAGCTGTGATAAAGCAAAGTCTTTCTTATACAGACATGGCGGTTTAAAAACAATTCAGCTTTGGGACTTGTACTTAATTTATTAATATTCCACGCTTTTGTTTTGATAGGATAATCCCTGGTGTTGTTTTCCTTCTTCCTCATCACTTTCCCCTCTCTGTTTCTCTCTCATGTCTCAGGACTCAGAGGGGGAGTGGGTGGAGGCTCCGGCGCAGACACGAGCTGCTAAAGCCTGGAAACTTCCTGATGAGTCCAAACCCTCAGAGAGCAGCGTCAGCACAGCACAGAGCGTCGAGGTAACATTTAGTTGAAGAGGTTTTGTCTCTTAGTACAACACATGGTGAAATCAACACTATATTAAAGTCCCTTTCCACACAGGAGATGTGTGTATAATTGTCTGGAGGGAAAACCGTATCTAGAGGTTTTTTACTAATGCTGTCAAAATTATCGCGTTAACGGCGGTAATTAATTTTTTGCATTAATTGCGTTAAAATATTTAACGCATTTAACGCATGTGCAGAATGGCCCGCCCCATACATCCCACCTGTGGCAGCGCCAAGGTATGGCTGGGGTAGGCTACACCCATACCAAGAAATGGCTCAGCCCCACCATGAAAAATGATGTTAAAATAAGCAAAATAAAGTCCGCCAACTCGCACGGAGTAAATTGCACAGACAGCAGTTAGTAAGATTGATTTCAGTAGCCACTTCGAAATACCGAAGACCAGAAACGGTTTTGAAAACTTTTGTCACGTAGTGATCGTCTTCTCAATAGAACATCTTTGATAATGTCTTCTGGCCAATCAGAATCAAGATAACGGCGTGGTGTTGTTGCAGAAGTCCCGACGGAGAATACTTTTGCTGCAGTACATCTCGATATACATCGATACAACATTACGTGTTGATAGAAATCAACACGTAATGAAATAAGACCCCACGGTTTGATGATTGATAGGTGTGTGGGCTGTCTTTCATTTTGACACACAGAACAATGTTATAATAAACATACATACTGTATGTTAAATGGATATATCCGCCTTCTTTCATTTATCTTTCCATTCCCACAACAATATACATAAAGAAATGGCATATTTTGGACATAGTTCAAATGGTGATTAATCATGATTAATTAATTTTTAAGCTTTGATTAATCTGATTAAAAATTGTAATCGTTTGACTGACCTAGTTTTTACATCTATACAGTACATGCCTTGTTTCCTTCTTCTGCTTATATACACATGTACTATAAGTTGGTATCATCCACTCACGTTATATAGATCTTTTTTTTAACGGACTGTCTGTGTTGTAGAGAGACGAATGGATGACGTTTGACTTCCTGGCAATGAAAACCACGTCCACAACAGAGAAGAGGGCTGAGAAAGATCGCCTGAAAGAGGAGGAGAAGGCGAAGGCTCTGTCCATCGAACAGGTGTGTTTTTATTTCTGAATGTTTCACGTCCGTTTAGACAACCATATGGTTCCTCTAACTCCTACGGTGTCCTCTGTCAAATGATTCACATGTATCCGTGCTCAACTTGACCTGAATGTCTCTGTGAGAGCGAGATAAAGAGCGATGTTCGTGTATGCATGAAAACACAGTGGCAGTCACTTTCCTCCTTTTACTAACTGTGCAGTTACCAAGGTAACAACGGGTGTCCCCTCATGGACAGAAAGTGTGTGTGTGTGTGTGTGTGTGTGTGTGTGTGTGTGTGTGTGTGTGTGTGTGTGTGT
>NW_011335490.1:0-24697 GCF_000735185.1 Notothenia coriiceps | reverse complement strand
TTGAATCTACGGATACAACCCAACACCTCAGAAATGAACCTGGACGTAGTGAACCTTGAGGACAGCTTGTAGAGAGGGATGGTGTCAAACTGGCTGAGGCTGGATTGGTGGTGGTGGACTGTCCATTCCGCCTTGTGTTAATTATCTTTTGTTTGCCCTTGATAATCCAGAGGCCCGGTGTGCTGCCTGTAATGAAAACCCTGAATCAAAAGGTCTACATTTAAGGAAAAGAAAAAAAAGAAAGGGGGGAAAATAACAATGTCGTTGTCATTACCACATCATCAGTGTGTGATCAATAATGAATGCACATTAAGCAGGGAGAGGCAGGAGTTTATGAAAATGACTTGTGAATAGATTAAATTACAACTATTATTACTTCGCTTTTGATGTAGTGCGTCAAAGTAATTACAAAATGTTTAAAAAAAAAAACCAGGAGGGATGAGGGTAAAGCAGGGAGTCTTTCCTTCTGGAGTTATAAAAATGGAATTTATGTTACTGGGAAATTCGTGTCTGGAGTCGACAGCGCTTAATGTATTACTCCAAATAACATTTTCCTTAAAATCATCCCTTTCACATTTCTAAAGAAAGATCATTAGAGCATTCTACATGATGAAATGGAGAGTCCTTTGTGTGTGCTTGCATGTGTTGAATATGAGTTCAAATATGTGTGATAACCTAGCCATTAGCAGTCATATTTCCACTCTTCTTTGTCCCTGACGTAGCTTTACGATCACCATAAATCTCCCGGCCAAAGTTATCAAGTCGCAGTGTTCAAACCTGCCGCTCCATTAGTTTACAACTCCACCCTGGCTTTTTCTCCCAGAAAATACACAAGGAACGACATTGCTTACGGATTACACCCTCATAAATCATCACCTCCTTCATCTTCCTGTGATCGAAGCGTGTCATGGTGAATAAGCCAAACAAGATGGCCTCCTAAGGGCTGAAGCGGCGTCAACATGGTGTTTGTGATAGTGCTAGTCAAAGGCTTTGTCAGGGGATTAGGGTGTTGAAGGGAGGGCCGCAGCTAATTATCTATATGTTAATGGGACGTCACCGCATTCTTTATTCCGCACTCCCTCTCAACCCAGTGTGTGTTTCCTTGCATGTTTGTGTGTGTGATCAAGGCCGAGTGCAGGGGGAAGGAAGGGAGTTTTTTTTTTTTTTTTTTTAAATGACATGTACCGCAGTGATTCTCATTTGTTCAGGGGAAGTTTTCAAACTGTGGAAACGATGTTATTACACTTTGCCACAATCGCGTCTGTGTAATGTGCTATTTGCCATGCCAGGCCCGGATTTCGCAGATGGAAATTAGGGAAGAAAATTGCCACTAACTACTCAATTACAGCGCTTGATGGTTAGGCTGACCCCGGTTGGCAGCAATGGCAACACAGAGCCAATCACCTTCCCCAGATGGCATTAAATTAGAATAGGGAAAGAGGACAATTGCACATATTCATCGGAGAAAGACATTTGAATTACCTCAGATGCTTTGGCTTCATATTGAACAATTAAGTGCAGCGATGGGATTTTATGGGATGGTTTGGAGGCAAGGCGCTATGTTAGCATGATGGAGGCGTTGTAAAAGGGCTCTGTCCTTGGATTTTCAATCTGACAATTAAAGGGAACGTTGTAATTTGAAAAATACGAGAGACGCTATAATGTCCATTAATCCTGAGACAATTAGGGACACATTTAGTTATCCTTGCACAAATTGATTGGTATGTGATATTTATTAAGCTTCACATGACTTATTTGAGGTTGCGAGAATGCCTTAAGTCTTTCTCTTTTTCTTTTGGAGTTCATTTGATTGGATTCAGCTGTTATTCCAAATCCAAAAGTTATGTTTTGAGTTTGCCTTCCAGCGCTGGCTTCGGTGCGGCTATTCCGAGAGCGCCACAGCAAAAATATTTATGATTTCTCCCTCTGCTCTTTCCCCAATGTTTATGCTGTCCTTGCATGGAATAAATTGGGCTATCGTGCTTTGATCGGTGTAATATTTCACATTTAAGTTGATGTTTGTGCTGCGTGTGATGCGTTTATCCAGCTGGGAAAGATGATCTCTTTACGGCACTGGAAAGCGTAATGCAATTACCTGATTCCTTTTCCAGAGATCACTCCCCCGTTACAAAGAGACATTTAAAACCACACTGTTTTTTTTCTCCCTTTTTTGTGCATTAGTGAGACAAGGAAGTTTTGTCCTTTCCCACTAAAGCAGACAATATCCAACAACTGGAGAACAGCGTTTGTTTAGAGTTTCAACTCAAAAAGTGTTAAACTGAGCATAGAAACTGCGGCGGTGCTTGATAAACAACAGACCCTAGCCTGATGTGTAAGCTTTCTTTACACCAGCGCCAGAAGCAGGCCGCTGTGGTTTCACCTGACATCTAAAGTCGTAGGGATCCCTCCTCATGTAATGTTTTTCTCCGACAGAATCGGCAGCATCAGGCCTGTAATCAGTGTAAACCACAGTTTAGCTAAGATGTGTTTTTCTCCTGCCAAGGGCTCACATGTGTTTACATTGCGGTGGCAGACAAAAGCTTAGACTAACTGCAGTCAGGAGTAGCCTTTTGGCAGCCGCTGAAACCACTAGCAGGCTCCACACTCATTTATCTCGTCTTTATCGCTAAATCAAATGCAGCACTCAAAGGGGAAGGAGGAGAATAATTGTTGTTGAGATAATTTCTCTCTTTTCTCCAGGCTGTTTATGTCGATGTGTATTGTAGTAGTGGGCAATCATTCATTTCTGCATTTAACCTGTGGAACAACATTGTATCTGACCATTGTGTGTGTGTGTGTGTGTGTGTGTGTGTGTGTGTGTGTGTGTGTGTGTGTGTGTGTGTGTGTGTGTGTGTGTGTGTGTGTGTGTGTGTGTGTGTGTGTGTTCATATTCTGCTATGGAAGTCACAGAAATGCTGATGGAATTCTAGTACACTGGCTTATTCTCACAACTCCAGGCAAAATGGTTGCAGCAGCAATAAGAGCACATTTAGGAAAGGAGGGCACTTTTGGCGTGAAAGTTTACACTCCCCCCCAAGACATACACACACACACACACACACACACACACACACACACACACACACACAAACCTTCCCAACTGAATCAGTAATAACACTGATTCAGTGACTTTTTTTTCCCATGCCTATGCCTTTTTATCTCGGCCAGGCTGTTTGCCTATGCATCGTCACTGGAGGGGCAAAACACACAGCCGTCCTTCTTCCATATTCAGTAGGTGTAAGACATCAAAACATTTTCATCATTAAAATGCTTACCATTTGTGGCCTTTGTAGCACAAGAATACACAGTATATTTAAATCTCCCCATCCTCCCGGAGAGCAAAACAAAGAGTGCTATTAGTTCTTTATAGTAACCCGAACGGCATCCCAAGGTTCTGCGCGGGGACCTACCTTTTGGGATCAATTATGTGGCCACAGGCTCTTCTTAAAAGAGCCGCACCTGATTAAAACTCTGCCGGTTTCCCAAGGTCCCTTTGTGCGGAGTGCCGAGGCCCTCGCCACGGCTATTTATTAGCATATTGTCTTTTAAAGGTCATTGTCTGTTTTGCACGGTCCCACTCTATCTAGAGTAGGTCGCCGTCAGACACTCGCTATTGTTCTGCATCACTTGCTGGGGTTGGAGAAAAGTTGTGTGTTTTCCCCCTCTCAGGAGTGTTTATACAGAAGTTGTGGAAAAAGCACCAGTGGCTTGATTGTGAAGGATCATGATAAGCTTTTACAGCCGATGGGGCTTTTTATCTCCCGTCTCTTCCTCCCGTTTTCCTCCACAACCACATTCCAGAGTGGCCCCCACCAGCCCGGTGTCCTCATCTGTTGTCCCGGAAGTGCTTCGACAAAAGAAAGGCTCTTGTTGAACATGTCTCCTCATCAAAGAGAGGCAGATGATCTGGCTAGTTTTGCTCACCGCGTTGAGGGCTTTCTAGGGATGAAGCTGTTGGAGCTGGCGGTAATGGAGGGGAGCATGTAGGGAAAGAGAAAGATGCCCTCGCCGGGAAAGAAAGCAGGAGAGACCTGCCGGTTGGCCTCAGATGTGGTAAATGCTGGCTCCCTGTAGACTCCATTAGAGCTTCATCTGGCTCCCACGTCAAGAGGAGGGGGAGTAAGGGAAGGAGGGGAGAGCAGAAAGGAAGCAGGAGTTAGGAAGGGAAAAGGACAGAAATTAGGAAAGGCAACAAAAGAAGTGAAGAGTCCTACCTGAAAATGATTGCCATGTTTGAACAGTAGTTTGATATAAAATAATTAAAACCCTATAAATAGGTTGGCCTACGGATACAACCCAACACCTCACTGACTTGGGTTGAATCTACGGATACAACCCAACACCTCACTGACTTGGGTTGAATCTACGGATACAACCCAACACCTCACTGACTTGGGTTAAATCTACGGATACAACCCAACACCTCACTGACTTGGGTTAAATCTACGGATACAACCCAACACCTCACTGACTTGGGTTGAATCTACGGATACAACCCAACACCTCACTGACTTGGGTTGAATCTACGGATACAACCCAACACCTCACTGACTTGGGTTAAATCTACGGATACAACCCAACACCTCACTGACTTGGGTTAAATCTACGGATACAACCCAACACCTCACTGACTTGTACACACAGTACTGCATGATAAATCCTGTGGTTGATCCGGTCAGGGAGAAAGCTAACGGCTATTGCAACATCTTGTTTACTGCCTGAAACAAGTTGCTGTCCTTGCCGCCCCGATCTGCCAGAATAAGTCATGACAAGAACCATGGGGAATTTATTTCAGGGGTAAAGTTAATACATTAAAATTCAACGATTGTTATAAGTGCAAAGTAATTCCCCAAATGTGTCTCATCCCACATTTTTCCGATTGTACAAGTGTTTTTGTAACGTGTGAACACAGTGTAAATGAGAGTCAAAAGGGGGGGGAAGTGCGGAGGTGAGCACTTTGTTTAACGTGTTTCTAAAACGGCTTTTTATTTTGAAGCACAAGTGCAAGTTCTGTCAGTTTCAAAAAGAAGCGAGGGAGATGATCTGTGCGTTATGTTAGATCACAGGGGACGGAGGTTCTCACTGTTTTTGAAGACTTCACTCACGTGTCGCCTGCTGCGATAACTTCACTTTTACTTGATGAAGAAAGGTGTGTTGTTCACGAACTTCAGTACATATGAGACCTGACATCTACCAAGATATAAAGGGGTGTAAAATGGAGTACAATGTGCTGAGCCTGCCTTCTTTAGCTAGCTTTGTTGAGGTTATGGTCTACTTAACAATGCTACATATGTTTGTTACGCTATAGAAATACTGTGTGTGCAGGGGGTGTGTTCACGAAAAAATAACATTAGAGAGTGGAAGAAAGAGTTGATGCTGTGTGTTTTTGTGTGTCTTGTTAAGGGAGGGGGAGAGCAGGGATCATGAGTGACTCGAGGCATCCAGCCACATCTGACTTTGATTAATTGGCCTGGCGTTCTTGTGTCTCTTCACTGGGCAACCTGACAGAGAGGTAGACCACAGGACAGCACAACACCACCAGGGATGATCCGTCTTTTCACTTCCTTTATCTCTCTGAGCTGGCTGTCAGCAGGTGAAAGACACACTCCACAGAGCTTTGCCAAGTTAGCTCAAATCGCTCAGGCACACCCATAATGACTGTCCACGGTGGGAGGGGGAGGTAATGCGGTTCTATGGAAGATTCAGCATGTACACAAGTTTCAAACACGTGAACGAAAGCCATCCCAGCTAAAGTTCTGAGGATGTTTAACCTTAGACGTCTCATTATTTTGAAGCATATCTGTAAAACACACAATGTGTCACTTACTTCAACTATAACAGGACCAGTTTGTACTTTTTTGCACTTTGTCGCCTGTCAGAATTGAACTTTGTCCTGTACATGACTGTGTTACACATGATTTACAGGTACTGATGCAGTTAGCTCTGAAGTGTTAGCTTATAAATGGACTTACAGGAAAAAGTCTAAAGTGGATTTTTCTTTCCTGTCTCCAAAGATCTCGATCACGAAAGGTGAGAATGTTAACACTTTAAGTCAGAGGCAGTACATACCTGTAGAAAGAACAATAGAATGGATTTTTTCTCCACATCTTAAAGTGTTCACATTTGTCATATTCAGACTACTTAATTAACACACCATATAGAAAAGGAAAAAAGAGAGTGAACACTGCTTTATTTCTATCAAGCGCGTATGATGCCACTCAGGTGGTGAATGTGTGGGAGAACATGTTTTAGACTCAAGTCAAGCTAATGGGAGGATATAGAAAGGATTGCGTTTGCTGCAAAATTAATGATTGAAAGAGAGAAATCACTTTATGGCGGGTTATGCAGTCATTGTAATCTCTTGATGTTTCAACGTCAGGTCAGAGCTTTTTCTGTTCTGGCTGTACCTGTTTGGGATTATTAAAATATGTGTTAAAACAGCAACTGGAAAGATATTTTCCAAATAACTTTTGAGGCATTATAAAGTTATTGGACCCTTAGAGTAGAGAGAGACGGAGTTGGGACCAGGTCATAGTTTCAACATTGTTTTAAAAGTCCAGACTCAAATCCCAAGTCCCAAGACAAGACAGGAAATCTAAGACACGTCCCAAGTCAAGACCTAAAAGTCCAAAGTCGAGTCCAAAGTCAAGTCCCAAGGCAAAAGTCAAGCCAGGTCATCAAGTTTTTGACTCAACACAAGTGGTGTGACTCTACTAGGGTCCACTACAGCGAGGTAATGACACGATATTATAGGAGAAAGAGATGGAACATTCAAGAATATATCTTGCCAGTCGTAACAAGTAAATTATTCATCCCCCAAAAAACTAAATAATAATGATTTCAAAAAGATACATGATTCATTGCATTTAAATCAAGCTCCGTTTAATGCATTTGCTAATTGAAATGTAGGTGCAGTTTTTGCAGCCCCTAATTGTGCTAATGAGGTGATACAGATGGTTTTAAATGTTTTTATTTAAACATGCCATTCTCAAATGTAATTAGTAATAGTTGGGTCAGACTCTAACTCACAGTTTCTGTAATTCCACATTCAAATTCAACGACAGGTTTCCTGATTAGCTAAAAAAACCTTCAGCGGTTGTTGCCAGTATATTAGCCTTTCAGCTCCCGACAGGGGCTACATGGTGTTAACACGCAAAAACAAGTGGCGTGTACGACTGCCAAGTTTCCCTCCCCTCTCCTCCCCCTCACAAGCCCTTTCCTCCCATCCATTCTACCATCAGTGTTTAACCCCGCTCAATTTGCCCCTCTGGATGAAACAATACTTGTGATCAGCGCATGTAATGGCACCTTATTAACCCCAATTACCACAATTAAAACCCTGCTGCCACTGGGCCCCTTTCAAGTCTTAATTAATCAGATGGCAGCGAAGAGGCCTCCCCCCCCCCTTTCGTATACACACTCACATGCTGGCACTCATACACACCTTCTCCCCAGCCTTGACCGACCATGTGGCCTCGCTAAAAAGCACATCTGGCGGAACAAAACGTCTCCATGCTGGCAGACAAATGCCTCCACTTTACAAATGAAAGGCAAGCGTCTCTCTGCCTGTTTCTCTCTCTCTCACTCCTTCCATCCCTGTGATGTGGGTATAATGAACGCTACAAGCCCCCTTGGCACAGTGCCTTATTGGGAGGGTTTGGAAAGCTGCCCAGTTTGTTCCTCGCTAATTGCTTAATTGATGCATTGTTTTTACTGATGATACGGATTTGCCTCCCACCCCTCTCTCTTTCCCCCCCTACCGCTGCACATGGATACTGATACAAAAGGAATTACACCCTATTAGCAAGTCATGGTCCCTTTCAGCAGACTGTATTAGAGACTTAAAACCATTGTGGCGGCGTCCCTAATTGAGCACAACCACTTGATGTAACATAATGCCATGTAAATAAAACCACTTCCCCCTCCTGCTCACGTTTCATAAGCAGCCGCCAGAGACAAATGAATATCTCGCTGCTATAGCGCTAACAAGAGACTCTTTTATGGCCATTGAAGAAGAAAAAAAAAATCACTTACTTGGAAGGCTGTGTTATTTGTTGGTTGGGGCATTAACCCTCATTGCCTTCATGTGATTTTCTCCACTGAGGCAATAACGTGCAAGCTGCGTATTTGCATGCGTGTCCAGTGTGGATAAATAAACGGCATTTAGTGAGTGTGCTGCGCTTAAAGTCAAATCATCAGGTTAATAAAGGCCTTTCCTTGGAGAGAGGTTGCAGCCTTGTGGTAGTGTCACTCAGGAGAATACACACTCTGTTTAATGCATTCCTCTATTTCTCTAGATGCCTCTCTATCTCCGGAGTGTTACACTTCGACTAACACCCAAGCCGGTACGCGCTCCTATGCTGGCTATGCACGTGCACACACACACATAGCCTTCTGCGTATTCCAACTGATGCTTCGGATAAAGAGGATGTTTTCCCCTCCATCCGTGTGTTTGTCCCTGGCACTCCCTCTCTGACGGCTTCCTGCCAAGAAGAGGGGGGCCGGGAATCAGCGAGATGAAGGACAGCCCGGTCCACCGAGAGATGCCAAAGACACAAACACACACACACACATTGTGACACAAACATGGATGTACAGGTGCACACACAAACTTCAAGGCCTGGGAGAGTGTGGGAGAGAGGTAGAGAGAGTTCGATGTTATTTATTCATCAGTCTTTCTTGTAGTCGGGAGGCAACAAGCCCCCGGAGCTGTAAACACACAGAGACACAGGCCTCAGTGAGCTCCAACCCTGGGAATAACAAGTGGTCCCCACATAGATACATGCACACACACACACATGTGGGATGCCAGCACAAACACACGCACACACTCGCGGGGTGTCAGCACCATGGCAGCAAAGACAAGACAACATCCTCCCCGGAACTGAAGGAAGACAAAAGCAGACTACGACACCAGACGGGGTTTCAACTATCTAACCCCGCGTATGAAAACCACCGTTACACCATCACAAAAGAACGGCGGCCTTGATTCTGAAGCATGATAAATTGATTTTTGTACTTTCATACTTACTTTGGCTGGATGTTAATTGAATCGGGCGGGCAGGATGGGATAGGAGGGACGACAGGCAAGAAAAAATAATCGGAGTCTTAAAGAAAAGGGGGGGAAAAAGTGCTGAAGGAATGGGATCTGGCATCCCTGCGTAAAAATAGCATCCCCTGCAAACACATTTTGCTATTATCTCGTCGGTGCAGCGCGGGCCGCACTCCGGCCCCCCTATGGAGCCAGACGGCAGCATTTACATGAAGGCTGAGCAGGAGAGGGGAAATTACAAGTTTTGTGACCTGCCTTTCTGCAGGGTTTATTGCATTATCATAATGTGGTGAGAGAAGTGATGGTTGACCTGTGGTGTGAAGGAGTGCTCGGTGTGACTGTCTGTTTCTCTTTCTTTAATCCATCTTTAAGTTATAACATATTTCTGTTTTAACTTTTATCCTTATTGCCTGCCTGTGTTTCTGAATGTTTGAAGGGCTGTGAGTTAATATGATTTAAGTGACACCCATGCTCTTATCTAATCTGCTTACGGGTCTGATTCTTTTTCCGTTTTCTTTCGGACCAATTTTCCAGAAAAAAAGACTTGTAAAATGTTTGTTCCTTATGACATGCAGACCATTTACAGTTACAGCAAAACAAACCTATATAACACACTACAAGAAAGGAAACACCCCCCCCCAAACCATGATAAGCAACTCAAAACTGTCATACAAATGAGATAGTTTGGACAATTTGGGATCAGTTTTGAAATTCCTTTCCTTAAATGTGTGTGAGAATCAGGCAGTCTCATTTCTATAGGGACGTACTCCAAGCAGATGTTCCGAACCCCCCCTGTGTGTGTTGGTGTGCACGTACACACAGTCTCTCTGTGACGCATATTTGTGTGCGTGCAACTGCAATCCGATCCACTCTGTGATTTCTGCCACTTCAAGCACCCTCTCCTTCAATATTCTGTGACCGAACACCTGCTGTACGGCAATCTTTTAACGAGCGATCCACCTGAGAGGGGAGGGGAGGGGAGGAGAAGGCGTTTCATGGGTCTTTATGTTTTCTTTAGCGCCGCCACCTGTGCCGTGTTAAGAGATGTAAGAGCGCTATCCCTCTGCGGAAGCGCAACTTTGGCTTTGATTGGCATCGCGATCCCACCGCAGACGCACAAAATAAGTGATGCATTAGCAAGAAGAAGCGCATGTCTCCCACACACTGGAGACTGTCTATTTACCATTTCCCATCATGAGTTAAAAAACAAATGGGTGTCCTCCATAGCATGCTACCTAGGAGCAAGTACCCACTCTTTCCATTATTCTCTCTCATCTCTGCTCTCCTCTCGTTATTTTCACTCCTTAATATTACTGTGTGTGTGTGTGTGTGTGTGTGTGTGTGTGTGTGTGTGTGTGTGTGTGTGTGTGTGTGTGTGTGTGTGTGTGTGTGTACAAGTATGCATGTACTTGAGGGTGTGTGTGAGGGTGTTTGGGCAGTGCTCAGTCTGAGCAGCGAGGCGGAGATTTGTAGCAGGGGCCTCTAATACAATGTTCACTTCAAAAGCTCCTTCAGGATGCTGCTCACTCTGGGCCCAAATCAGCGGGTGAGTTCCTGCTTTGCGCGGCATTAACCTAGCATTTCCCTCATCCTCCTCATACATTATGTCCTTTGAATTTGTGTACCTAATTAGACCTTTGGGTTTGCTCAAGCTGCTTGTCTAATTTATTTGGCACGCATTCGCCAAAGGTATCTTTCTGTCCTCTCCGTGTGTCAAATAAGTGCTGGGCTGGTTTTATGTGTTTTCTTCTAGGCTGAGATTATTCCGTGACATGAAGACAGTTTTGTTTTGCCCATACCTGTAGATAGAATCTGCCTGCTCTTCCTTTGAAATATCTGTTTCAACTTCACGTTGCACAAAACGAAAACAAGTTGTTCTCCTTAAGCACAAGACACGCGCTACAGCTTCTACAATATATCACATCTTTTCCAAGTTTTCCGAGTAATTCTTTTGACAGTGAAAAGGCTTTAGACTGACATTTTCATTGCATGTACACTGAAGGCTGATCAAATAGGCTGATTTTATTTGTACATACACCACTAAAAGCCTCAGCGGAGATGTTTTCTCTCTTTAAGGAAGAAAAAGGAGGAGTGGGGGCTCGCATCCCTCTCGTGCAGTTTCTACAAACAGTCACAATCAATTAGCTAACCGCAGCGAGCTAAAGCACCGTTTATTTCCAGATGAGGATTTAAACCGTACATTAGAGGGGGAATGTTATGAATTGTGAAATATTGATGGTGTTTGTGCGAGTGCGTTTGCTTATGTCTCTTTTAAACTGTTTATAAATTCTAATGCGGGCCCTTTGGACTCCTGCAGCTTCGGTTTGTTAGCATTTAATGCAGAAGGGCGGGGAAGCGATGGGCAAATAAGCAACGGCCTGCAGAGATTGCTAAATCGAGCTCTGAAGTGCAAATGAGCTTATCCCTCCGTTGATTATGTTTTTTTACACAAGTGACGCATGGGAAACATGTTTATTTCAGCTAATATTAGCATCAAAGCCACAAAATAGCCAATAATAAAAGCTGCTTAATTCAATGAATCTACCAATTCCTTGTTGTGCCATTAGCACTGCATACTATCACAAGGCACCAGTAATTACTACCATTTGGACTTTGTTGTTTTCCAAAGTCAGACGTCTATGTGGCATGAGACATTCATAAAAGAATATGTTTGACTCCCAGCAGGCTGACAAACTGTGCGATGTTTCAATTAACAGCCTGTCAGTGTTTATATTTGGGCCAAACTTTGCTGGAACCTTTCACCTTCTAAAAGCCAGTGGCACAGCTTGACCGTCTTTTTCCTCGCGGCTGGAACAGCTTGAGTGGAGGCCTGATTAAAAAGCACAGACGTTGGCTGCGTCTTCCTGGGAGGTGAGAGCGGAGCAAAGAGCCCTGGCCGGGGCCTCGGGGAAATAAAGATTCGGATCGGTCTGATTTGAGTAGATAGCGCGGTAATTACAGGCATCCCAGATCTCAGCAGTAGATACGGCGAGCCGGGCCCAGAACTTATGGGAGTGTGATAAAGATAGAGTCCCGTGTATTGGCAGGCATGCGTTGTGGATGATGAAGGGAGTGGGGAGTCATTCTGCCACTGATCCACAAAATCACATGAAATAGGACCCGGGGTAAGTCATTGACGGCGTGACAGCCCCTATCATGGAACCAAAATAAATGCAGGCTCTTTGAAACTGGAGAAACTAGTTGTTGTATGCATTACTAATGTGATTATGTGACTAGGATTGGGGTTATTAAAATCACATTAGCTGAGCCAGTTGGAAAAGATATTCGGTTTTGTCTCTCCTCTTTTTCCTTTGTCTTTATTTCTCTGCCAGTCCTTCCTCTCTCTGTGCTGCATAGAGTTAATCTAAATAGAAAACCTGATGAAAATTATAAGGGAGAGGATGATTACCCAAGGAGAGTCATTTCCCCCACTCCGGTGATAGACACTAATAGGACTCCATTGTTGTTAGCATTTAGCCTGTGCTGATTACCTTGTTTTTCATGGCTGCATCCCGAGGTTGGGCTCCATCCAGCCAAACCTCCATCCCTCCTCCTGGGTGACATTTCAGACGGGGCCCTGAGGGCATTCGGAGGGGAGGCATCGAACAAGGTAATTGCGCCGAGGTTTCCCCTCACTAAATTAACCTCTGCTCGGAAATTTATTGGCCAGCCGCTCTGCAGAATTATTTAAACTTGCCATTATTTCCGCGTTGAGCAGGGAGACACTATGGCTTTGTGGGGTTTTATTTATATATATCTTTTTTTATTTTACTTCTCTTAACTCTGAGGTTTGATTATGTAGATATGGAGGATGTTTTGGGGGAAATGACAGCAGCCAGTAATTTATTACAGACTGAACTGAGCTTTTGGAACATTTTTAACTGCTCACCTGTGGAAATATACATGAGGTTGCGTAGTCTTGACGGCTGGGTGAAGTCAGTGCACTCCCGAGGGTCAAACCCAGGGCAGAAAACAGTACTTACACTGTCGTTAATGTATGCTGCTCGGGGAGAAAAGCCAAAAGAATTTGTCTTTTTTTTGCCATTTCCCTTGGCTGCCTTGTCCCTCCCATTTTGTCCATTTGAACCTGACTTATGACTTCAGTTTAATAGTTGTAATAACACTGCTTATTATGGCCATGACATTATACATTCCACCATTTCCCTCCGATTGCTCTCTAAATGGCTGTCTTTTCTGAGGGTGGCAAGTTCTCAAAGTACGCAGTTCCACCTGGTTTAGGCAGTATTGACTTCCTTCCAGACACACACGCGGCACATCTGTTCGATTTTCAAAACTGTCATTACTGCACACCTCAAGAGTCGGACCCCACGCATGCAGCCTATAACGTCTGAATGGTTGCCCTTTATGGCACATTAGAGCAACTGTGTGGAAATCAAACATGCACAGTATTAATATTTAAGAGGAATATTAAGGCAAGTCAAACCATTAGGAACCATGAACTTGACCCTCTCTAAAGTTTCCTGGCCACTGTTTTTAGATAGGGTAGAGATAAATGGATATGCTGGAAAGCTTTCCGCTCTCCTCGTGTCCCCTATATGGCATATTAAATTATCCCGGGTTCGGTTACGGGGGCTTGACTAATGTTAAAGTGTCTCTTTGGCTGGTTGTGTAACTGAAATATGTCGACCGGTTCTGAATAAACATCAATCTCCACGCCTGTGCCTCTTGATGAGATGATTGGCCGAATCGTAAAGCGGAGACAGCTGCTGGGGTAATGTCAGCTCGGCCGGGACGGACAGTCAGCGCATCATGATTTACATTGCATCTGGCATTTTGGCCAACCGACGGAGGAGAGTATCAGTCAGATTTATTTGACTTTTTCCTTCCTCTCTTCCTCCTCTCCTCAGCTCTTTTTTCTCCGCTTGCTGACAGGCCCTCAAGTCATTCTAGTGTGTCTACACATGTAAAAGACTCCTTTAAGGAGGGAGTGAGGAGGTTACACTATTTTTTCCACCCTCTCTCTCGCATTCTGGCTCTCATTGGAGCGCTGCCAATTTACCAGCAGAGATGGGAGACGTGCCGTGTCAGAAACAGACGCCCTCCCCTCTGACCAAGGCTAGTTTGTTGTCTGTATACGTTCCATAACCATTTGCACATTTCTCGACTCTTCCCTCTATCTTGCATTGACCCGGCGAGCACCTCATGGCCCTCATCCCATCATCCCTTACTGCACCAATTTGTGAATCAGCTTATGATAATGGCCCGATCATAACGAAGCATTGAAATGAGATCGGCTGCGACAGTGCTGACCTTTCGGCGGAGGCAGGGCTGGTAAAGCGCCCACACCGTAACAAGGTCTGTTGAGTAAGCTACTTGCAAGGCAAGATTACTGCCCCTGGAAATGTGTGTGAGAAAAATATGAAGGAGAGAGAGTGCGTCAGTGAGAGACAATGGTCTGATTGTGATTTCACAAGTCGATTAACTTCAGCGAGTGTGTGTTGTGGACGTTCTGCTGATGCAGACGGTTTTCAGCAGTGCGCAGGACCCTGGCGGGCGGGGCGTCATGATGCGGATGATCTTTACGCATCAGACAGAGGGGCATCAATCTCAGGTGAATGGTCTTTCCACTGAAAATCACCCCTCTACCCATTCAGCACAGCATACACTGATGTCCGGGTTAGTCGTGCAGAGATTATACATTTTAACACTCGCCATGGTGTGTTTGTGTATGCCTGCGTGTCCATGGCTCGCAAGAAAGATCGAGAGGCGATTTTCCTCACATCTTTCTTGATTTGAGTGCACACACACACACACACACACACACACACACACACACACACATTCACACTTTCCTTGCAGGTTTCCTCAGATGTTTTGGCCCTCCCTAAATAAAACAGCTTCCTTTGGCCTTGCTGACAGGACCTGTAATGGAGTCCACCACCAGTCTGACCATCCGACTGCCCACCTGACTGACTGCTTTGCCTCGCTGTTAGAGCATGAAGCAGCCAGATCACTTTTACCTGGAACCTGACAACAGCTGCAGATGACTCTGGGTGTGAAGTGTTTTTGTTTTTCTCATGTATCTCCACTGTCTGCCCGTATGGTGACACAAAAAAAGGTGAGGGGTGCGCACGATCAATCTTCATTTGGTAATTTCTGAAGGCGTCCGCTTGTCAGGTATCCAGCGGCGTCTTGTACAACTCATTCTACCGTGCTGGAGGGGGGAACCCCGGGGTATCTGCGCCTCCTGTCACCTCCCCTCCCTCCTCATCGCCCTCTCGTACGGTGCCTGCTGCCGTCAGCAGCCCAGAGGCATGGCAGAGAGAGAGGCGGAAGGCGAAGCGAGAGAGGAAGCCAGGCGGGATTAACCCTGTGGCCACCCACGGCAGGTGCTGAGGCAGCCACGCGTCCAGCCTCATTAAGGAAGCGGTAGAGAGGGCAGCGTGGAAACAAACACAAGGGGGAAGCCTGGAATGTACATACTGTACCTACTGAACACAAACATGTCTAGAAAACCACTGTGCCGTGCCGCAGAGACTGGCACTTACTGTAAGTAGGTAACATTGACACTTTGGAGGGTGCCTTACCATTTTTTTCTTTCACCTTCCCTTTGTCCCCTTATTTCTTCCCTGCTCTTTCCTTATTTCTCAACTACCTGTACCAGTTTCTCTCCACGATCCATTGCTTTTTGCCCTTAACCCTGCAGTGGTTCCAGGTCTCCCCGGGTCTGTTTTCTCCCTGACTGGGCCCAGAGGTGGGGTTTGCCTCAGTCTGGCAGGCAGGCATGTTAGGCCATGGGCACCTGGGCGTGATAATTGTTGACACCTGGTGCTCCGGGCGTAAAGGTGGAGACATCAACTTGTAATTTGGTACTCGAACAAGGATAAAAAGGCAACATTTAGAGCGCCTAATCAGCCTCAGCGAATAGGGCTTTGAGAAACATAGTCAAACAAAGATCAAGAGACACAATGTGCATTTCTGCGCACTCCAAGGTGAACTGTATTGAGTTTTTCTAAATGCTGAATATCTAGTTTTTAATCATTTTGAATCCTAATTTCAGCCCTGTTTTGTGGGCCGAGCACGTCTTTCCTCAAGTTCACCCTTTGATGGAAAGTAGACACTAAATGCAGTACTGCAAGAATCTTAAAACAGAGTTGGGTCTATTACTAGCACTTTCAACATTAGTCTTTTTACATCAGCCCTATTTAACTTGAGCTTGTTAATAGGGCTGCAGAACTGCCCTCCATCATTAATCATGTAAAAATATAGGAATCAGGGGAAAAAAATCTCTTTGATCCTGATGCGTTACGGAGTGCTTGCAATTCAAACTATTTGCTCATCTCCCAATCCGTTCCTTTGCTATTCACTTTATCCGTTGATTAAAGATTGAATTTGCTTTTAAGTAAGTGTTTCTGAAATTAAGGTGGTCAGTACAGGGGTTACGGTGGTCTCCTGGTATTTTTTTCTAGACTTTAAATTCTTTAGATGGTCCGTTTGTGTGACGCCATTTTGGGTGGTGAATAATTCAAGGCGCTAAGCAGCACTTTGGGCCAGTTTCCCCCAGTCGGCATCTTTGATTGGGAAAACGGGGGCTGATTTGTGAACGATAGCCCGGGGCTGCTGGCCTAAGGCAAGCTTGGGGGGGACACTGGCCTCCGAGCCCCTCCTGGCCCCAGGGAGGGAAGGTCCGGCCATGGCCGCCAGGCCTTCCGGTCTCCAAAAGACAGTCCTTGCCTATCCGCCTCTATCAGCCCTGCCTCTGGACGTGGAGTGTGATGCAGCGGCCGCTCCACAGAGAGTATCAGACGGATGAGGCTGTTTCTGAGCAGCGTCTCCCCCTCAGCCAGAGACTCCGTCTCCCGCGGCTGCCTGGGCAATTTGTCGGTCGACCTGCCAGGAGCAGAATGCAAATCCTCACCGGAGGAGATGCACGAGGGCCTCAGTGCCTGGCAGCTGTGTGAGTCTGTGTGCTTGTGTGTGTGTTACCCAGCAGTCTTTTCTATAACAGCCTAACAGGATAACTGTCATCAAGACCTCAGTGTGTCAATGTGTGTGTGAGTATAGCTGCTATAGTAGCACAGTCTCTATCTCTCCCCCCCTCTGTCTGTAAGACACGACTCTCCTTCACTGCTCATCAACCCACCGCTCCTAATTTATAGATGGGCATAAAATCTCTGTATTTTTGCTCACCCTTCCCACCTTCCGCCCACCTCTGCATAGCACCAGCATGACAAAATAGGACACATGCTGTTAACCATGTTAAAGTTTTCCTTTTTTTATCCTTTTCTTTCCATTTCCTCCTGCTCCCCGTGTTGCAACGCTCAGACAATAGGGCTACACATGCCTCCATGGCTTGTAAATGATGACTGGGTGCTCATCTGGCAAATCGACTGACCCTAAGCCAAGGGGTCAAACTCTGGTTTTGACATGTTAGAGCATCATTGGCGAAATCAGCTCGCAGAGAAAGATAAATGAGTGAAACGCCAAGGCGAGCAACACGGTGCTCTCCACTGAGTTCAGAGAAGTTTTCAAGGACAACTCCATACACAAGATGAAAGTGATCTTCTGGGCTCTCATCTCATCTTCACCGCTTCTATCCAAATACCACCTGGCTGATTCTGTGCTGTCAGCACTTTTTATCTTAAAAATTAATACTTCTTTTTTTCTTTCTGGTCAGATAGGGGTACTCTATTCGTCACGGTTTGCCCGGAGTCTTCCGCATCTTCAGAATGTGAAAGATTTGAAGGCGTGGATAAAAGGCACTTTTCTAATCAACATTATTTTTCTCCTTAAGCGCTTCTTTCTTTTTAAAAGCTGTTTTTCATTATTTATAAGTGTTCTGAAGGTGCTACTGAGCTGATTTCTTTCACGAGGCCTGATATGAGGCCGATGAAGCTTGCAGAATTGATTAGATAAGCTTGGAAATTACAATGTGGAGCACGCAGTCCTCTGAAATGTGCTCTAAAATACACCCAACGCGAATATTAATACCCAGGGCTTATAAGCACATATTTGAATGCACGGGGGAAGTTGATCCATGAAGTTTCATGAACTGTCCAGTATGCATTGCCATATATTACTGATCAAATAAAATATTACCCTTTCTCCCTGGACGCCATTGGATTGATAGTAACGGCCGGGTAATCGCAATTTCATCATTAGCAGTCGAACATTCATAGCTAATCTCTGTTTTACTGAATAATTCTGAAAGATGTTAATCAAACATACCAAAGCATATTTGAAATATTTAACCAAACGATATTAATGAAGATCAAAGGGTGGGCTGTTTTTAGCGGATGTTAAGCGAAAGGCCTGGGTAATAGCTGGGTCCATAGGAGCACATGAAACACTTTGTCTTCTGCTAAATATTTCATGCTCAGTACCTGTTGTATGGCGCTTAATGAGCTATGGGGGGAAAAAGGTGATTTATCATGCAAAGTTTTCAAAGGAAATGCAAATCCAGAAACACACACACACAGAGGAACACACATTCCTTGCCATTTTCTTATACACATTTCTCCTCTAGGAGCACAGCCGTGTTTTTTAAGGGTGAATATTTTAGCCCTGAAGAAAAGCAAACTCAAGTGAGAGCAAGAATCAGGGGTCAATGGTGTGTCTTTAAAGAAACTTTCCCTCTCTTTGCCTCCATGCTCAGCTGTGCCTTTCCCTGGAATACTAATGTGAGCGGGGAGGGATGAGATGACAGAAACAGTGTGGATGCATGTGTCAGGCAGAGGGGTCAGCTCTGGGCACACGCATGTTAATGCTCGCCCATTAACAGAATGTATCCTACTTCCTGTCAACTCTTTTCTTCAGCAGTGCCCAAAGTGTAGCCTTTTTATTATTTATTTTTTTTATTCAGAGACTGAGATAAGAACGCAGAGTAAGAAGAATATTAACAGATTATGTGAAAACAGATAGAAATATAGTCATGTGTTTTGGAGCACAAGTTAGCAAGCGACTGTGGCTCAGTGGATAGTGTTCGAATCAGGTGATAGCAAGTTCGAGTCCCACTGCAGATTGCCCACAGTACTGAATGTATGTAAGTCACTTTGGATAAAAAGTGTCTAACAAATGACATGTTAGCATTACTCGATTTTAAGTACAAATCCTACATTCAATATGTTAAGTAAAAGGGAAAAATTGGCAAAATGTACCAAAATAAATAATGCAATATAATGATGGGAACGTTTTAATGTATGAATATAATTTGTAAAAATATTTGTAAGAAAACAAAACATGTTGTTAATTTTTTATCTGTTTTTATACCTAATTATAATTATATTGATTTTGTCTGCTTTTTTTCTATTATTCTTTGAAATGTCCTTGTTAGTTTAATAATATTTATCTTTTTGTTGTGATTATTTTAGTCCAATTTACTGAAAGTCTGGGTATTTCAGGCTTATCGTAATGAGTTTTTTGTTTTTAGTACGAGTCAGTAAAACCTGTTGACTTTTTTATCTTTCTTTATTAGTCAAATAAACCCAATAACACCCACATATATCTCATTAATAAATGTTACAAATAACCCAAATGTACCATATACAGTCTAAAAAACGCTAAAACAATGATCAATTGTCAGTATTCAGATCTGTCTGATCAAGAAATAAGTGAATAAGATTATAAATGTAAGCAAGCATTTAATGTCTACTGTGTGTGTGTGTGTGTGTGTGTGTGTGTGTGTGTGTGTGTGTATGTTTTTGTGTGTGTGTGTGTGTGTGTGTGTGTGTGTGTGTGTGTGTGTGTGTGTGTGTGTGTGTGTGTGTGTGTGTGTGTGTGTGTGTGTGTGTGTGTGTGTGAATCCAAGCGACGTAGCAGGTGTAGTTGATAGAATCTGAGTAAGAAGATGGAGTGAAACACGTAGACCCTTTTGCAGCGGGGCCAGGCGAAGGGCAAGGCGACAGTAAGAGAGTGACAATCGTCAGGTGATTAGAAAGACTCGCAGGCTAGGTAGACCTACAAAATGAATAACGGCGCACCCCAAACCGCGCCATAAGGCTCAATGGTTTGTGATTTGCAAGTTGATAAGACAAGAAGATTAATAATGCTGCATGATAATGGCTGGCTGAAGCTCAGCTGGGGAGATGGTAATGATGGGATATTGCTGTAGGAGCAGTTCACTGAGCCACAGTGGAGTGAGGGAGGGATGGAGAGGGAGACAGACCGATAGAGAGAGGGAGGCTGCAGCTGCATGGGCGAAAAAAAAGCACTCATCCCAATTGGCCCTCAGGATATGAGAGTTTGAAAAATGAGAATGCAGTTATCATTTTAATTAGATAGAACGGTTTTTTTCTTCAAAATATATAAAGTGTGTATTTATAATTTTGCTGAAATAGGAACTTCAAAGAACGAACGTATGTTCAGAGCACTGTCCCGTTACAATTCATAAATGACAGCTTTTGTTAATTTGCCCTTTTTTTTGTCTTCCAGGTGCGGTATTGCAGGAGGTGATCGGGGCGAGTGATGAGCAGGTAAATCCTCTTGCAACACCTGTACCATGCACACACACTAAAACACACATCTGCAGACATGTTTTTGGTTACGTTTGTTTGTCAGCATGATAGAAAACCGATTGGCCTGATTTTAAGGAAACTTGGTAGAAATCTTTAGCATGGGTCAAGAAAGAATCTTAAAAAAATGTGTAGCCGATCAGAATCACATAGAAAAATTATGTTTTGTAAGTACATTGAGCGTTAAGACTTGGTTTACACCCCCGATCAGCGTTTCCGCCAGGGGGGGCTTATTCAGCTCGGGACGCCCTGAACTCGAGCCGAGGGCGTCCAAAAATATTAATAATTCGAGAGAAGATCGAGAGTTTTTATCACTTGAAATGACCAAAAGGAAACAGGACAATGTCATCCCTCTGTTGGAGGGGCAAAGGAGTCTGGTGGGATTCTTTTCGGAGTATTGAAGATCGTTTACCCGACATCGAAGGTGCCTGCTACAGGACAACACGGAACGTGCGGGATTTGGACGCGATGAGCCGGGGGGGTTTTAGTGGAGAACGCGCGTGAGCTGCGAGCACCAGAGCCTCGCAGCGGCAAAACTGAGGCTCCGTGGTAAACTCTGGTAACATGAAGTTCCGCTTGGGAGCCGAAACAACCGGCGCTTTAAGAGAGCCGAGCCAAATGATCCGGCTCACTAACGTAAAAAGACAGTATCTATAAGGGACGGCTCAAGTCAAAATTCAAAACACACCCCCCCCCCCCCCCGCTCTCGGGGTGGACGCTCTCTCAGCCCTGGTCTGGCGGAAACACTGCCCCCGATTGACTTTTATTTGTTGCTGTTTTCAAGTGTGTTATCAGTAGTACATTATTTATTCCAGCCTCCAGTTGAAACATCTGTTTGTATCATCGCAGACGTCAAATCCCAACGAAGCTGCTTGTGTGTTTCCTTCCCATCAACACTTTCCCTGAGAGTCTAATCTGCCTCGGAAATTTCTACATTTTTAATGATCTTGTTTGATTATGACAAGCTGTTAAACGCTGTGATCCGTTTCTGCTGTGCCTCCCGCTGCACCTGCAGTACTGTTGACTTGTGTGTTTACACCTCACACAAACATTTAGTCAGATCCCCGATTCATCTTAATTGCACCACTTTGTCAGCGCCCGTTGATGATCTCTTACTGTACCTTCACTCAGCGCTTCAACACGTTCTCCTTTTGTTTTAGACGCCGTTCAGACTCTGATCAAAACCCGCTTTTCATCTCAGAGGAAACTCGTGATTACACAATCAGTTTTGAAGCTGAGCCACGAGCTCGAGGGTTGTTTTGCATACCCCCGAAAAACTGTTTTCATTGTTTACTCATGACCTGAACAGACTTCCTTTTGCAAGAGCGTGCAAAAACACAGGATCTGTTCCCCGCCAAACCCTCTAGGCTCACCGAAAACAATACGGCAACTGAACAATATTTTTGGAAGAAACATGAGCTCAGTGAGTGGTTTTAATCTTATTTCTTCGGAAAGGTTTTTGAACGCTAATTTGAATGGCTTACAGTCAGATGGCGGAACATCATTGATGGAATGGCATTTGAGTTGTTTGAGGTCAGCGCAGCTCCAAAACGATCCCCGAATGTCTGCTAATGAGTCAATAATGGTCATTAAGACTTAATTAACATGGCGGAGTGGGGATTGGGGAAACTGTAACTGGAGCAATACCTCCGCTGTTTCCTCTAATGCTTGGGAAAATAAGAGATTACACCATCCAGCCGAGTGTAAGAGGCCAATTCGGGGAAGTAATCACACTAACGAGTGACAAGTTAATTATGTGACAAGTTTTTTTATTTTTTTCTGAAGATCAACGTAGCTAACAGATGTTGTTATTGATAGCGGCCGCTAAGAATAGCCGTAGCAGCTAATTTGTTCATTACACAGCATGTTAACAGCACTTAGTTTTATTATACAGTGTCTGATGCAGCCGTGTTTGTCAGTTTACCACAGATGGGGATTCAAATGTATTATTGACTGTAAGGAGGATGAGATGCTGCCTCTCATTTGCATACAGACGCCAAGACGAGGCCTTGTTACCATTTCTCACCTTAACAAACATTTGATTGGCTGTCAATCACAGCGAGACAAATAAGGTGACATTTCCCCCTCACTTGTATGTGATACAGGTGATGTCAAAGTGGCAGAGCTGGAAGAAGTGCTCAGATGTTTTACTTGCAACACATTATAAAATAATCTGTTAACAAGTAAAAGTCCTGAATTCCAAATCTTACTCAAGTAAAAGTATTGGCATCCAAATATACTGAAAGTACCAAAAGTACTCATTATGTCCGTTAGCCCAACTTGGAATCATATTTATATATATATTAAATTGCTGGATTATGATAGTGTTCATCACAGCCGGTAGATGGAGCTAATTTTAATTGCTTGATATCTTACCCTTTAATTATATGTCAATTTTGTTTTTATATTTACTAGTTTAATTATTTATTAAAATAACATTAAAATATGTATTTTATACGTATGTATCAGTTGATTTATATTTCTTATTAGCTAAAAATCTGAATCTGTAAGGCAGCTAAAGCCAGATAAATGTATTAAAGTAAAAACAACAGTATTGGCTTTAGAGTAAATATATAGGGGAGTAGAAGTATAAGGTAGCAGGAAATAAAGAAATGCAGGTAAAGTACAAGTACCTCAAAGTGTACTTACTGTAAGTGCAATAGATAGCAAATACTTTACCACCCACTACTATATGTTTAGTACAAGACAGCCTGATCTGATCATAATCCTGTCTGTTTCTATCCAGATCTCCTGTTAGATAGGAATAATTACTAAGTATTTAATAAGTTCTACAAGTTTGTTCCCCCCCTCCTGTCTCCATCTATATGACGGATGTGTTTGATGCCCCCGGCGCTCGTGATCGCTCTGACAGAGGGGCCGTTTGTCCAAAGTGGGATTGACACTCAGTCAGGGCCCCGCCGGTCACCCCCCTATCATCAACATGACACAAAGTAGAATGAGCCGCATTAGCGACACGCAGCAGCCGCACACGTGCAGCACCCCGCAGTTTACACCCATTAAACGCCCATGATAATGTCCCCAACGCCTGTGGCCCCCCCCCCCGCCCCCACTGTTATCTCGTCTTCCTGGATCTCGGCGCGGTAAGCAGAGATAACTGATGACGAGGGGGACGACGTGACAGTGTCAATAACCATAATCATCCGTGGGCAGGAAATAATGAAGCGTATGTGCCATGTCAGCCCTACATGCCTTCAATATCCTCTAATAAAAATGAAGTGGAAGACATTTTATCCTAGGGAGACGGAAGAAAAAAACAATCAATAAAGCCATCTAATGATAAATACGAAATTGCCATGTGGAGTGAATATTATTTTCCCTCTCTGAGGATGCTGGGCAGATTATTAGGATGAAGGGGAGAAGCCTATTTGTATGTAAATGGGAGATTGATTATATTTATTTGCTGGCAGAGAGGCTCCGACACACACATTGGAGAAGAGTGAGAGACATCCGTAGAGAGTCGGTCATCAGACACCTGTTTTTCTGCGTCCAGGTCCTTATGATGATAGGAAAGGAATAATACGGGAAAAGACGGAGGGAGAGAGAGATCAGTCTTCCTGCTGCCAGTTCCAGCAGGGCTCACCTCTCCAGAATATTCTAATTACCAGCCCTCCTCATTACAGATGTCATGTCAATGAGAGGGGGAGAAAAAAAGGAGAAAGGAAACTTCAAGCAGAGAGGAGCAATTCTGTAATTTCTTAATCACTTTTTTGGCAACCTTTGCCTGTGCCGTGGTTAATGCCACAAATTGAATGTTTCTTTGGTTTCTCTCTAAATAGGCTATCATGCCGTTGCGGCGGTGCTTAGCAGAATCTATTATTGTCATTTGCATAGGGGCCTTTTTAGTGGCAGGATCCTACAGAGGGTGCGAAGAACAAAGAGCTCATGAGGGAGAAAATAGGACAGAAATGATCCGGCGCTGCCTTCGAAAATGTGACGTCAGGTCCCTAATGAAATCTTTTGACTGAGACCATAGCAAATGGTGGAATCTATATCTGACACTTAATGGTTTGCATAGAAATTAGAGACAGGGAGCGAGCGGAGGAGCCCCTTTCGCTTGATGTCCCCTGATTAATTTACAGCACTTTTGTTACATCGGCAACGTCCAAAATAAATTAACCACGCCGGAGATATCAGAAGCGGGTTGTGGGGATGA
>NW_011335489.1:0-1619 GCF_000735185.1 Notothenia coriiceps | reverse complement strand
ACCCAAATACCTGTACTTTCTACTTCTTACATGTTGAACTCAAATACCTGTACTTTCTACTTCTTACATGTTGAACCCAAATACCTGTACTTTCTACTTCTTACTTGTTGAACTCAAATACCTGTACTTTCTACTTCTTACATGTTGAACACAAATACCTGTACTTTCTACTTCTCTCATTTTCCAAACAGGCTGGTTCCTTTAGTTTGAATGTGTGTTTGGTGGCGTGATCATTATTATTTAGAGTCATTGCGTGCCTATTGATTTGAACACGATCCGTGTATCCATCATTTCCTGGTCTTCTCTAAAGAAGAGGGACCAATGAAAACGTTGTCATGTTGCCGTTGTTCAGCATGGAAACATTCATTAGCTAACAATGACATTATTGTTCTATTAATATAAAGGGAGGTCAGGTACTCTTTAAAACAGCTGCTAGTTATGGGTACTTTTTACTGAAGTACATTTCAAAGCCTCTTTACTTTGACTTGAGTAAAGAAGTTTAGTCAGTACTTCTACTTTCACCAGAGTATTTTTAAACACGAGTATCTGTACTTCTACTTGAGAAAAGGATGTGAGTACTTTTGTCTTCTCTGGTTTAGAGGCAGAAATGTCCTTGATATTTAGCTTTCTTTTTAAAGTAATGCCATTTGAATCAGATCCAAGGTCAGTCAGACACAGTATAAATCCCTCGTGTTGACAGGATGAAGTTGCATTCAGTCAGAGGACGATACTGTTTTATGTTCACACCCTCACAGGAATGTGTTGGCTCCTGTGACACAAATCAAGCTCCATAACGACACGATAACGCTGTAAACACAGAGCGATCACAGGAAATGAGCTGCCTATATCTTACACGTGTTTGTGTTTTGATTAAAGGAGCATTCAACGACAATTAATTACCTTCTGTCCCCTTGACATCTTGCAGAAGGGTTTATTTTTGTCCCGCCAAAGCGGTTAATGAATGTTTTGTTAAAAAGCAGGAAAGTCTTGATGAGTAAATGGGGGCTACTTTAAACACCAGCAACACTCTTTTTTATCTTTTGACACAATTAATGCATTAACATTCAATTAAAATGTTAATGCTAGTGTGTTAACTATTTCAAAAACGCCTACATTTCGCCCAAAAAACATTAAAACACTTCCTCAAAAACAGTCACACCGACGAGAAGCTCCTGCAAAAACGTGAGACTGTTTAAGTGTTTAAATATGGCGCAATTAAAAAAAGTGTGTGTGTGTGTGTGTGTGTGTATAATTAGTCACATTTATCCATTTGTAAATTCAATACTTTCGAAAAACATGCATTTAAATAAATTTGATCGTTAATGTTTGATATAGTTTTGCTTCTGTTAAACGCTGCTTTATCGACTTGAATTTATCCAAAATGTTCTTTATTTCTTTGGATAAACTTTGGCTTTCTAGGCATTCAACTAAAACAAACTATTTCCTACAAATTCAAGGTAGCACGAGGCGAGTAATCGATATACAAATGGTCCTTTTTTGTGCTTAGTATTCCTTAAAAAGTCTAAAACTCTAACGGCCCGTCCACACAGCGGCGTGCGTTGAAAGCTTCACCATTCACTTTGAAAGGGGTGACGTCACTTTTCACGAACTGCATTGTG
>NW_011335488.1:0-1767 GCF_000735185.1 Notothenia coriiceps | reverse complement strand
CCAGCTGTGTGTGTGTGTGTGTGTGTGTGTGTGTGTGTGTGTGTGTGTGTGTGTGTGTGTGTGTGTGTGTGTGTGTGTGTGTGTGTGTGTGTGTGTGTGTTTTTGTGGACATGTGTTTGTCAGTGCATTTTTGCATGTCTGTATAGCACTGTGCCTGCGCCTGTACGCATATATTTTGGAAATGTCTATGTCATTGCCCTGAGGGTTGGGTCAGGTTAGGAGAGGTGATGTTAAGGTCAGGGATGTTATGAGTTTGGTTGGTAATTATAGAGACTGCGCCTTCAGTTCCCAGAGGCCAGGCCAATGCAGTCTAAACTAGGAAGACATGAGCAGGTCAACAACTTTTCTTGCAACAAAAAATTACTTGAATATGAAAAATATCTCATTCTCAAAACAGAAAGGTTTGCTCTTTTTTGTCTCATACATTTGTCTAATTTATGGCCTGATCACACAGGGGAGTGAAAAACAACCCTAATTTGTCTTTATTTAGTGCGGCGATTGCAGTTTTGACGGTCATTTCTCAAGTCTCAAACTGTATATGTTAAGGTTTTCAGAAGGCTATTTTGAGAGACAGCCTTCTGGTGAAGCAGGTTGTAACAGTGAGAGTGTGCGGGCGGGAGGCTCCTGGTTAAGATACAGTTAGCCAACATCCAGCTACGTGGGAAACGTGATAGGCAGTATAGCTTAGACGAGAGAAGGAGATGGACCAGCAGCTGAGAGAAGGAGGAGGCACACAGCGATGCTATTGATTTACCTGGCAGTAGGAAGGGACAGCTTTCAATCCATCTCGCCTCATCCCTATCATCTGTCCGTCAGATCTCTGTGTCTCAGCCTTTTCTCTGTCTGACTTTTAGATGGCCCCTTGCTCTCACTTTCCCATACTTCCCCAACAGCCGGCCTAATCAATAGTCTGTATTTCTGTCATCTCGCTGTTTGATTTGTGTGTTCATGTTACGCCTTTTTATCACTAGTTCTTTGCCTGCCACTGCCTTTTTCTCCTTTGTCACTCGACCCTCTTTTGCTTTCTCTTTGTGTTTGATATATCCATCAGGCAATCCCACCCACATACAAGCTGTGAATTGGTAATTAAAAGCTCAAAATGATTCACCTGTGGTGATGAGCATATGGTGAGATATTAAAAATTTAAATTAAGACTTCCCTCACTTCACGTGTGTGTGTGTGTGTGTGTGTGTGTGTGTGTGTGTGTGTGTGTGTGTGTGTGTGTGTGTGTGTGTGTGTGTGTGTGTGTGTGTGTGTGTGTGTGTGTGTGGAGCTCAGGATAATGACAGAGTTTGTGGTTAGGGTGATCCCCTCATACCCCCTGCTCCCCTCCCTCATGTTCCAATCATAGGGAGACACTCTGAAGGAGCCAGGCCCAACCACAACAATTACATTTTCCAACCACGCTTACACAAACTCACAGACACACTGACAGACACACAATCCGAGCCAAACTTACACTTATACAACGCTGTGTATAAGTGTTTCCCTCCTACTCTTACTTTCTTCGTCACATGTTGTGTCTTCTTCCCAATGTCCCTGCCCTCCTACCTCTCTTATCGTCTTCTCCCTCTCTCTCCTATCACCCAGGCTATGCTCCCTTCTCCCTCATCTTCTATCCCCATGGCAGGCATGATGGTTTGACATAGCAAAACCTGTGCCAAACCACAAAGCCTTATTTTCTCTCTGCAGTTCTTTCTCCTGCTCTTTCTGACTCCCTCTCTTTTTCACTTCTTCTATCTGTCTCCCCCCTCCCTCTCTTCCCCC
>NW_011335487.1:0-1362 GCF_000735185.1 Notothenia coriiceps | reverse complement strand
TGAGTAAATGTATTTGGGGGGCAGGCGGGGCCAACGCGCGTGTCACTTCTCCACGGGCCACTAGGTGCGCGCTCGGTTAAGTCTCCAGCTTCCGACCCCACGTTGCGCTGTGCGGTTCGTCGTGTGGCTCTGTGGTGACATGTCGCTGTGGAGCGGACATTCCCGTGCGTTTGGAACGTCTCATCGTTTGCGTTTTGATTTTCGTCTCTACAGCGGCACGGGGCAGACCTGCCGCTGGGGGGGGGGGTTCCGGTCAGTATATAAGTTGCCTCGCGCCGGTCGTGTGCCAGACTCACCGGCTCGCACGAGCTCATCCGAACACCTGAAGCACAGGCGCGTGTCTCTGTCTCTCTCTCTGTCTCCGCAGCGCGTGCCTCTCTCACCTGCTCCTTCATCTCTTCATCAGACAACATGGACATCGCGCTCTCAGACAACATGGACCTCGCGCTCTCAGACACCGACACCAGCTGCGGGTTCTCCGCGCGCAGCGACGATGAGAACTCCCGCAGCCCATGCGCTACCTCCCCCGTGATGAAGAAGCGGAGGGGGCGAGCGGACGGCGGACCCCCAGTGAAGAGGAATCGGCGCGTGAAGGCCAACGACCGCGAGCGCAACCGCATGCACAGCCTGAACGACGCGCTCGAGATTCTGCGCGAGGTGCTGCCCGCGTGCCCGGAGGAAACCAAGATGACCAAGATCGAGACGCTGCGGTTCGCGCACAACTACATCTGGGCTCTGTCGGAAACCCTCCGCAACGCAGACCTGGAGGCAGAGAGATCCTTCCACCGGGCAGAGGCTCCCATCAACCCCGGCAGCAGCAGCGAGGCGTGGAGCTGCTCCTCTTCCTCATCTTCGTCCTCCTCTTCTTCCTCCTCCTCTTCATCCCCGGTGTACTGCGCTTCCAGCCCCGGCAGCCCGGAGAACTACTTCCAGCCGCAGGACGCCATGTTCCTCCGCGCCTTCGTGCCTCCTGTTTACTGAAGGAGATACAGGACTCTCCGCAGCTCACCTGTTCACTTTCACCTTTAAGGGGCACTATTGGGACTTTCTAGGTAACTAATGCAGCTCCTGACGTCACAGGGCAACTAGTGCAGCTCCTGACGTCACTAAGGCTCAGTGTAAAGTGCCACTAGTTACTGAAACAGAGCCTGGTAGAAAGCTGCTCTCTATAGACTAACTGACCTGAGACCAGCGGCCTGGAGGGGCAGTGTGATGGTCTTATGCAGACAAACCCCAGAAATGATTGTTTTTTTAACAGCATTTTGTGTTAAATACTTAGTTAGTTTAATATTTGCCTTATTTATGTTTGTTATTTTATTTCACTCTTTAGTAACATATCTTCTTTCATTAACTTAGTTTTTA
>NW_011335486.1:1698-5121 GCF_000735185.1 Notothenia coriiceps | reverse complement strand
TGTGTGCGTATGTGTGCGTGTGTATGCGTGTGTGTGTGTTTGTGTTTGTGGCTGTTTGTGTGTGTGTGGCTGTGTGGCTGTGTGTGTGTGTGTGTGTGTGTGTGTGTGTGTGGCTGTTTGTGGCTGTGTGTGTGTGGCTTGCTGCTAGGAGAGTTGTTCCCTGGGTTATGTGTTCTTGTTATAAACTGACATTTTAAGAGTTTGCTAACTGCAAACTTTGCCGTTAAAATGTCAGACAAATTATGAAAAAGTGACGTTTAAAATGCAGTTTGAACGGTAACATCTCGTTCAGCTGTTTTGGAGATGTGGACTTCTAAAGAAAGGCGTAAAAAGACACTAAGCTAGGGAACACAGGACCCTGGGAACATACACTAACCCTGCTAGCTTCTACGTTAGCATGCGTTAGCTCTTGTTTTTTGTTGCTGTTTGTCATGCTCTCAAACAGAAAGGAAGTTATCAGATTTTATGAATTGCTGCGCTGATGATAAGCCGTTTTTTAAAACAGTGCCTTGAAGTCTCCTGTTTTTGTGTTTTTGTACTTAAAGATGAAGTACGTTGGTTTGTTTTTCTCTGAGTTGAATGAGCTCCTCTCTGTTCGCCGCTGTTACCTCGATACAGCCAGAGAGGTTTTCGTTAGCTCGGGTTAGCAAGCTAGCCTGAGCAATAAGTAGAGGGAAGGGAAAGTATTAGCTTAGCCTAGCCAAAGCAGCATTCATGGTGGACGGGAAATTACAGATTCTAAGACTTCATAAAATGGAACGTTTTTCAGATTAAAAAATACCTACGTTTAAAAGCTACAGTGTTAGCTAGCCGTAATAAACTCCATTAAAATCTGGTTTTGAAGACGGAAATCTGATTATTGAAGCTCGTAGTTCCTGTTTCTCCCTTGTGCACCTGAATAATGCGTAGCTAAGTGCTATAAACCAAAGAGAGCTGCGACAGACAGACGGTTATAAAGACAGACAGACGGTTATAAAGACAGACAGACGGTTATAAAGACAGACAGACAGATGGTTTTAATGGACGGTGTAAGGAAACAGAAGAAGTGAACTCACATGTTGGATGTTTTTAAAGCGTTGTGTGTATATTTGAAGTTTGTTTTTATAAAGAATCTATTTTAAAACGGGCTGCGACATATATTATATAAATGTGTTCAATATGTCACGTTCACTGTCTCTGGCAATCGTGGGAAATGTAAGTGATGTGACTTATTTAACAGACATGGGAGATGGATTATGCGAGGCCCGTGTGAGCAAGGAACTCTGGGAAATGTAGTTTGAGACAGAAGGAAAAGAGACTTTGTGTTTGAAGTTACATGTTCTGTGTAATTTTACAATCAAAAACGACGATTAAAAAAGTTATAATGTCCGTGAAGGACGAGGAATAAACGGCTGCCTTCAGGAGACGTTGGGAAGTTGGGAATGTGTGGCTTTTTTCTCAATTTTACTTTGCATTCAATTTCACTTTAAAAGCAATTTTGTCATCATACGGTCATACTCTTAACATCATTAATCAAGTCATTTAGTTTGAATTATCAGGAAATAGCAAAAGAAAACAAGTTTCTATAAAGTGTGGTGGCTATAAAATAAAGATTTACAGTCAAATTATATACAATTATCAAAAAAGAGAGGCTTACGAAGAAACGTGGCCTTAAAGTGCTGAAGTACGCTTGGGTTAAACGAAGCAGCCCTCGTGGTACGTTTATCTTAAATGTACGAAGTTTCGAAGGCAGGTGTTTCACATGTAGACTTACAAAAAAGACTCTTGGGACCACGCCTTAAACCCAACAGGAAGTCATTTTTAATATAGCGTGAGATTTATTTTTGGGACGATAAAAAATTTTGAAGTTATATAAACAACCGCATATTTCCAACTTCCCAAATGTCCTTGAATGCAGCTTTGAGGTTTTTTTTACCCTCCATGAATGATGACGCATTTACTGTCAGCTGGGAGTTTTCGGCACTGCCTGAACCCCGTCCCACACAGAGCAATGCATTGTGGGAGAGATGACGAGGGGAGCTTAATTGCGCTCCGTGACTTTAAGACCTTTCTTTATTTTTTACAAGGTGATGACAAAAACACAGGAAGTGATTGTGATTGGCCGGAGAAGCATGTCTCTGGAATCAACCAATCACAGGACAATCTCGATTATTACCTGCTGCCACCGCCGGGCATGATGGGAGATTTCCTTTTTTAAGATTTTTCTTTTTTTCTTTCCAGCTTGGGCTTTTCTGATTGGCTGTTTTCTTTGTTTACTCATTTACTTCCTGTATTTTAACCCCGCCTACATGTGCTTCGTGACGTCACTGTCACTGTTATTAATACAACTATCGTTTAGTATAAAAAGGTGTCTTTAATATCGGGTTCTGTTGCTGCTCAAGGGAGCTTCTTCGCCCTCATGCAAGTGTGTGTGTGTTGGACGTCCATGTGTGTGTGAGTGTGTGTATTTCCGGGTTAATTTAGAATCATAATCTAAAGTGTGCATCACGTTATAAATCTGATTTTTCTTCAATCGTCTGTTTAGTTTTTATTATTCTTTGGGCGGTTTGAAGAGGAGGAGGAGGAGGGGGCCTTATCCAATCACAACCTCAGAATCCTTCAGGACTCGATGACATCACGGTCTAGCCCTCCTCCCATTGGTTGAGAGTTTGTTTTCTGTCTGTTGTTGTATCAGGATCAATCTCAGGCTCTACCTGCAGAAACATGGCGGCAATAAACTGTCAGCGAAACACTACGAATCACGAGTCACTGTTTCCTCTTTATTTCTGCACCATCATGTTTTATTCATTGTTTTGTCCGACACAGTAATCAAATAGTTAAAAGTAAATAATTAAAATAACTCAGCATCATTTAAGTTAATGTCCCTTAACGAGGAAAGCCCTGGTTCTTCTGTTTTAGTTTGAAATAAACATTTAATCTCAGAGAAAATCCAATGTTTTCTCTGAGATTGGTTGGGAACCTGTTTGATGTTTTAACTTGGAAGTGTGTGACTCTCTTTCCCCTAGTTTTCCAATTATGTTTTCTTCCATTTATTATTCTTGAGTTCAAATTCATTCATTTTACATTTATTTTTAACGCAATATTTTTTAAAGGTTTTATAGCTCCTTAATTTATGTGTTATCATGTACATTTTAATATATATTTTTGATAATATTGAGAATAATGACGCCACAATTATGTATTCCCTCTAATCGCAATGTCAGTGAAAAAGTAAAAATTAAATATTTTTTCCGAATTGTCAAATAAACATAGAAGCACATGCTATCAACAGACACACAGCTGAGGCTTATCACGCTTCCTGTTTCAGCAGCTGTCACACACACACACACACACACACACACACACACACACACACACACACACACACACACACACACACACACACACACACACACACACACACACACACACACACACACAGAG
>NW_011335486.1:0-1599 GCF_000735185.1 Notothenia coriiceps | reverse complement strand
AGGTAGTTTTCCCAGAATGCACATCTTCCTCCTCTTCGCCCTCCTCGTTGCTCCGGTAACAGCGGTTCCCGGTTGTCACGGCGACAGAGATAAGGACCACCGGAGACAAGAAAACTGCACCGCGGCGGGATTCACCGGAATACCGGCGGAACTTGAACCAGCGACCAAGGTAACACGAGAGGGGAACTCTAACTTCAGTGTGTGAAATTAAACAGTTTTATACACAGATAAATATGGTCAAAGTTAAAAGTGGACATTTTGAAAGAGATTAAACTGTAGAGAAACTTATGGCAAGATAAAAAAAGTGAACGAAAAAAAACAAGTAAAAATATTTATAATAATGATGAAAATATAGTTAAAAAAAACAATCCAATTATTAATCAAAATAAATCATTTTTATTTTTGAGCAATAGAGATAAGGAAATGTAAAAAATGTGAACATACAAAAAATATGCCAAAAACAAAAAAACGACTTAGACATAACAAAGCAAATTCCTTGTATGTGTAAACCGGGTTATTAAACCGCTTCTGATTCTCATAAAGCCTCTAACTTGCTCACCATTTTGTCCTGAATCATCCAAATTAAATAACCAAAAGTGATTGAAGCAGAAAGAGCCAGATGACCCATGTTTTATTACACATCCTGTAGCTAACAGCTGACTCTCTCTGACGGGCGGGACCACAGCAGGGAAACTGTCTTCCTGTTCCAGAGCGATAAGACGGCAGCAGTTTGACAGGAATCTGCTTTTACACTGTTTCTTCTTCTACTGTTTTTTTTTAGGTTCTGTTGTTTCCCCGGAACCTATTCTCCAGCCTCTCCTGGTCCTCCTTCCAGATCTTCACGGAGATCTACGAGATCGACCTCACTGGAAACAAGGTGTCGGATGAATCCGGAATCAATGATATCTCTCATTTTAATTGATGTACATGTGTCTCTATCTCCTGTGTGTCCAGGTTCACTGAGGATATTGATATTGATATGAATCAATATTTATATCTGTACTTTTAGTCAAATCGCCCGAGTACTGAAATAACTAGGATGCAGAACATGAAGGAAGCGTGCTAGGAATGTAGGATGCACGTTGTGATTGTAGCCTGTTAGCAGGGAAAACCAATGAGTTAGCTTATTAAGATGTTAAGATGAAAATATAAAGTTAAGATAGGATGCAGAACAAGAAGGTACCTTATTGAGGTGTTAGGGTGTAGGACAAGGATCAATATTAATATCTCTTGTTTTAGTTGTCGTACATATTTAGTGTTTAAAGTTTCTTGACTTCCCGTGTCTCCAGGTTCCAGAGTTGACCCCGAGCTCCGCTCCGATCCTCCCCAGCCTCAGTGTCCTCCGGCTGGGGTCGAACCGCCTGACCTCCCTCCCTGATGGATCCTTCTCCGCCTGCCCGGCGCTGACTGAACTCTACCTGGAGGGCAACGCCGTGGTTTCTCTGAGCGACAACACCTTCTCCGGACTCAGCAAGCTGGAGGTCAGGCCGTCTGCTAGCAAGGGAGGATGCATGCTGAAGGATGTAGAAGGAAGCTTGTTAGGAAGTTAGGATCTACACCATGAAGGTAGCATCTAAGGAAGTTAGGACATACACCGTG
>NW_011335485.1:0-2841 GCF_000735185.1 Notothenia coriiceps | reverse complement strand
AACACCGCTAACACCGCTAACACCCCTAACAACGCTAACAACGCCACGGCTAACACCGCTAACACCGCAAATGAGTGAAGTGGAGTTATTGTGAGAAAGCATCTTAATGACATGAACATTTTTGTTTCTCACTTTTATTTTATTAATTCAGTATTTAAAGTTTATTTAAATCTGTATATTTATTTCTTTATTCATTTTACACATTTTTGATATTAATTCAAAACAAATGTTGCTCTTTTGAAATACTTAATTGAGTTGTTTTTCCTTTATTTATCTCTCTTGATCTCTGAAAGAGCCGTTCTCAGTCCTCAGCATTTTGCTAAATGAACTGAACAACACATTATTTAAGATATTGTTTTCCTTTGTTATTAGTCACCTGATTAAATGATTTTAAAATATGCTTCTCTTGTTGTAACAGCTCAGACTTTCTGATCATGTTTTTATAGCTTAAGAATAGATAGCATATCATTAGAATAGAATGGGAGGGATGAAACCCTTCAATGGTCTCTCATGCAGAGCACACAGCACACAGTGACATTTGGCCTCTGCATTCAGCCCGTCCTAGACCGCTATCTGTGTGTTATAGGTGTGTGTTATTTACTGTGTGTTGATACTGTGTGCTATATCTGTGTGTTATAGGTGTGTGTTGATACTGTGTGTTATATCTGTGTGTTATATCTGTGTGTTGATACTATGTGTTATAGGTGTGTGTTATAGGTGTGTGTTATAGGTGTGTGTTGATACTGTGTGTTATATCTGTGTGTTATAGGTGTGTGTTATAGGTGTGTGTTGATACTGTGTGTTATAGGTGTGTGTTATAGGTGTGTGTTATAGGTGTGTGTTGATACTGTGTGTTATAGGTGTGTGTTGATACTGTGTGTTGATACTGTGTGTTGATACTGGGTGCTATATCTGTGTGTTGATACTGTGTGTTATAGGTGTGTGTTGATACTGGGTGCTATATCTGTGTGTTATAGGTGTGTGTTATATCTGTGTGTTGATACTGTGTGTTATATCTGTGTGTTATAGGTGTGTGTTATAGATGTGTGTTATAGGTGTGTGTTGATACTGTGTGTTATATCTGTGTGTTATAGGTGTGTGTTATAGGTTTGTGTGTTATTATCCAGATTACAGATGCCAAGCAGAGGTAGGAAAGGCCTGTCCTCCAGTGAAGACATCATTAATCCACTAATTGATTAATTGATTGATTTAAAACTCTAGCAGAAGCCCCAGTGTAACGCTGTGAATAACGACGACGGGGGGGGTTAGTAACATCTGCTCCCATCACAGTGTGTTTCAATTTTATCACATGTTTTTAAATCCATGTGTATTATAAAGCTTTGTCACGCTAAAGGTCCAAAACCTGTCAGTAAACACAAGATGTAATCCGTCAAATCAATCCATAAATCAAGAATCATTGAATCCATTAGTCGATTTATCTTGTCTTTAGGAGAGCCCCCCCCCCCTTTAAAGACCCATTTACAATCAGTCTATAAACACGGGTAATAAAACACTAGGATGGACACAGAGTATTTAAAATATAATATGTAAACATTAGGAAATCTGAAGAGGACTAACCCGTATCCTAACATCATTATTCAATGCGAATGATGCTAATGTGATGCTAATGTGATGCTAATTTGATGCTAAAGGACCAAATAAAACAACACATCTCAGTGAAATGCTGCTTTAGGAAAACACAGTTTAATTTGAAGCTTTTACTTGATGTCATCGGTCAAATCAATCAATTAATCAATTAGTAACGATTTGGGATTTTGAGCATGAAAATAAATGTTTTTGTTTTATTTTGGTATTGCATTTTTTAAAGTAAAGTTTAATTATTATAATAAATGTTGTAAGAACAGCGACAGCTTCCTCTCCTCCGCTAACTCCATTTATTCATTTTCACTTCAGGTTCAAAATCCAAAAGCTTCTTCTGTAAACACACCATTTAGCGAATGATTGAATTTCTCACATCAATCAATGAATTTGAAAGGTTTCTGTATTTTTAGCCAGAAAAAAAGACACATTTTAATTGATTAAGATATAAAAGGTCAACCTTAATTAAAGTAAAGTTTAATTATAATAATAATACACATTTTATCAACAGTACAGAAGCGACAGGTTCCTCCGTTACACTTTGTACACTTACTATTTATTTTTATGTAATCTATAAAACTCAAGAAGAAGCCTCACGTTAAATATTGAGTTCCCCAGAAGATTATTGGACTTTTAGCCTTAAAAAATATATACATATGAACTGATTACGATATAAAAGATCCACCTTAATTAAAGTAAATAATAATAATTATAATAAATGTTTCGATGCAGCGACAGGTTCCTCCGTTACACTTTGTACACATATGTATTTAATCAGTGAAACTCAAGAAGAAGCCTCGCGTTAAATATTTAATTTACCAGAAAATGATTGGATTTCAGGCCTAAAAAAAGATAAATAATGATTGACTAAGATATGAAAGGGTTAGGGTTAGAAGAAGCCTCACATTAAATATTGAGTTCATAGAAGATTTGAAGCCCGACAAAAATATAAATATGAACTAATTAAGATAAAGAAGATCCTCCTTAATTCAACTTGATTGTAATAATTCTAATAAACACTTCCGTGCAGTGCCAGGTTCCTCCGTTAGCTTCGTGCTAACACCGGGTTAAATGGAACCCCCCCCACCTCGGTTTAACCACCAAGCGCCTCCTGACCCTCGCCCCCCCGACATGATTGCCTTTGTTCTGCGCAGGATATTTAAATCGGGGGGTCGTAACACGGCGATTCTTTTTATTCTTTCAGAACTGGTTGAGATGCTTCGACTCGGCGGGGGTCACATC
>NW_011335484.1:0-2125 GCF_000735185.1 Notothenia coriiceps | reverse complement strand
GAAACACACACACACACACACACACACACACACACACACACACACACACACACACACACACACACACACACACACACACACACACACACACACACATACACTGTGAAGCAAACGATGGAATCAACAAACTGACTTACTACCTGGGATCCCGCCCAGAAGGGAAACCGACCAATGGAACACTGCCAACTCACTGTCTAGCTCGCTCAGAAGTGAACTCTGTGTATAAATGTTGTGATCATTTTGAAGATCGGCGCTCTTGTTTTTGACTTGCCGTTCCTGAGACGTGTCTCACACGGTGGTAGAACCTGAGCCCGGAGTACTCTGCAGAGTGCTTCGTGATTAGGAGATTCGGTGATGTATTTGTATGTTTTACCATTAAAGCAGATTATTGTTTAACCCTTATCCTGGCTGCTTTGAATTTTTCCTTCTTTTGAGAACCCGCTCATATAGGAACGGCGCGGAGCAGAGATTATGCCCCAACAACATCGGCACAACACAATACAATTGAGTTTGCTCTGCCCAGCAATTGGGAATGAAGCATACAGTATAACAGCAAATTTAAAGAACATGGAAAGGAAGTTGTTGCCCAACCATTTTATTAAACCTTAAATGGCTCTGTACCTAGGTTACTTACTAACCGATCATAGTCCATGACAGCTATGAGCAGGCTGATCTGGTCGATGTTCTCAGGAGGAACATCAAACACAATGGCTTCATTGTACACCGGGTTCAGAGTGTTACGCTTGGTTGACGTCTTCCTCTTCTTTAGCCTCCGGCCTTCACACATCAAGGAGACTTTCACATATGGATCTGGGGAAAAGTAACACGGCAAGGTCAATAAAGATGCCAGAAAGTCTAGACACGCAAAGCAATACGCAAATTATTATGAATCCACCAAAAATAATAAAGCACTAGAATAACACATGTGTATATTTGTTTAAGTGGTAACATTGCTGTGTCAGTCAGCACCCACCTGAAGCTCCAGTGATGTCCATGGCTTTGAGATTTCTGGCTTTGATCATGGTGATAGTGAGCCTGCCCGCCGTGGGGAGATAGCACAATGAGAACATCAGTTCTCCTAGGTCCACATTGTCCTGTAAAGAAATATATTACATTTATATATTAGTACTGCTAATAAAAAAACACACAAATAATTATGCCTATTATTTTATGGCGGTCCAAGTGGGAAACGGGGCTTGAGGGAATTTCATATTTGAAGCTGCCAACAATTTCAGTTTTGTTATTTAGCCTTAAATATGTCTTCTGTGTCTCGATTTGGATACTTCCCCTAGTACACACTATGTAACATGTACTGTGAACACATGCGCAGTGTGTGCATTTTGACCGTGTAGTTGTTGCACACGGCTGCCCTAAGTGTAGATCGCCGATGTTAGCTAACTAGCTAGCTAGCAAATTCACGGTAAACCAAATCATTTCAGACCGCTAAATAAACCCCATACAATTAACTGTGGCTTCTTTTTGACACCGGTAGAGTGGTTTCTTACTTAAATAGTGAACAAAAAAACACATGTCAAACTTTTATTTGTGTTAATGTTACGTAGCCAAGATGGCGTTTTTTATTTTACCATTACGAGTGCATCATCCGGGTACTCGTGTTGCATTTTGCAATACTTCACAATATCCTGTTAAGCACTGAGCCTGTTTTTCAGGTCTCAGGCTCGAAAACAACCCGGTATCACGGCAAGACGTGAACATGTTACGATTTACCATGCTGGGAGACGTGAAGATGTCACGATTTCGTCCCTTCAAACGTGACAGTTACACGGTATTGTTAACCCATGTTAACCAGTGGAGAAATAACCGGAAATGCCAAGCAAATGCTACCCCGACGTAATGACATGTGACAATGACAATGACAATGTTTATTTTTTAATAGTCACACTCGATTACGCCAATTTTCTTGTTTCCTCAGCTGTTCGACACCTCTTTTAGCAGAAACAAAGGCTACATTGATGTATTAAATCGATGTTAATCCATGCGTGTGGATCATAGATGTGGATGTGGAATTAACGGACGTGACGTTGTGCGATTGAGTTGCCAGGCAACAGCTTCGGTTCATGTTAATTTACAAACTCTTCAACTACAACCGTAGTTATATTTAAAA
>NW_011335482.1:0-2466 GCF_000735185.1 Notothenia coriiceps | reverse complement strand
AATTCAAGTTTCTCTATCCCACAGTTAAGGTTAGACTAGCAACATTTAGTTATTTAGTATTTCATCGTTATCTACTCAACTTACTTACCACTGTCTTGTTTTTTTCTCTCATCTTCATCTTTTTTCTTCTTCCTTTTTTCGCTTCCAGAAAGATAATTTCTCTTCATTTTTCAGTGCCTTTCCTTGTCATCAGGATTATTTTGTAAACAATCATGCACGCGATTTGCAACACTGACCGGAGTGAGCCTGGATAAGGTGGGGCCCCATTAGGGAGGTCTCCTACTGTCTGTCATTGCAAACGTTGCGCATTGCCCCACTCACTCACTCAAATTCAGTTCATCTACAATAATGGGGCCCCCACTATTGTAGATGAACTGAATTTGATGAAGGCTTATGGCAATGTATGATGTCTGTTTGATTGTATTTTTTGTATAATTTGTTGTAATTAATTTTGCATTTCGTTTTAAAGATGTGTCGCCCCTCGGGGGCCCCCTACTGGTCTGGGGCCCCAAGCAGTTGCCTGCCTTGCCTGTCCGCAAGCGGCGGCCATGCAAACATCACGTCTTGACAAACACTTGATCTCCCAAACATCGTGTCATTAAGATACGAATTATGCATTTTCCCACGTTAAATTGCAGCTTTGTTTCATGAGCATAACCAAACAAGCAGGATGTGAGGTGCATTATGCTGAATACACTTTATTCACATCTAAATGAAAAATATACAGATATCTGTTTTCCTCTGAGAAACTTTGTAACACATAATCATGTTGTGAACATAATGAGCTTGAAATTGTTTTTCTCTTAATGGAGAAGCGATTAGTTTTGCTCAAAAGAAAAACAAAGCTTGATGATCACCACAAAAGATAATAGCATGAATAATTAAACATGCTCTGTGTCGGCTCTGGCTCTGGATAAAGTGTCAATTTTGACTGGTGAAATGTTTCATATTTCAATGTGTTGTCAACAACCAATTTATAGTCATTTGGGACATTGTTGTTATACAAACGAACAAATAATACAGATGCAGGAATCTCTGCACATAAGTCTAATTGGAGCTTAAACCAGCGACTCAGCAGATCTGGAATGATAAGATTTGAAGAAGATGGTTATATTAGACAATGGTGCAGCAAGCAAGAATATGTAGCTTATATCCCACAATGCCAAAGCTTCATCTTGCATCTGGCGCCTTGCTTGCTACCTTTTTTATAGAGTTTCATAGTCGAAAGGTGCAAATGCTTTAAAACGGCCCCAACACTTACATTTTAAACGTGTTGTCTTGGGCCGTTGTAGCGTGTTTACACCTGTGGGCCACCTTAGGTTAATGCCCAGATACGTTACACACTTCTGGGTCATAAGCGAAGATTGAGAGAGGGATACGAAAACCAATTTCCCCCTGGGATTACCAAAGTATTTCTGATTCTGATTTGGATTCTGATTGGAGTAACCAAGTAGTAGCTGCTGGCTCAAAACACAGGCAGCGCAAACAACAGTACAATTCAGAAAAAATTGGTACACAAGCAAATACAAAATTAGCAGTATCACCATAACCATGGATTAATCTGGTGATGTAGTAGGGTGTAGAAATAAATATTAGAGCAATAGCAGACACAGATTTCCTCTTAAAAACACCAAATCCCTGTCATTACCGTGTTGTGCATTACTGAGCCTGTTACCTCAGACTGTTTGTTTGCTACTGACCGGTGGCGGATTTAGGATTGTAGGAGATCCGGGGCTTAGCCCAGGAGTTGTTGGGGGGTGCAGGGGTAAAGTGCTATTTTTTTACAACTGGGGGGTGGACCGAACATCCTTTAGGGGGGTGGACCGAACATCCTTTAGGGGGGTCCGTGGGCATCCTCCCCCAGGAATATATTTTTTTAAATATTGAAGTTAAAAGCATCAATCTGGTGCACTTTGAGAGCAACATTAACCCTACCTTAATAATACCTTAAAGCGGACAAAAGGCACTGGAGAACACTTATTCATTAACACCCTTTAATGAAGCAAACTAATGCCTTAACTCACTCAAATACAGTCATTTACTTATTTTGGTGAAACGAATGTGCGTAGAGTTTTAAAGGATGCGGATAGTCTCACCTTGATTCTGGCGCATTGCTTATCGTTTTATAGATCTATTCTCATCCACCATCTTTGTTTGTGACGTAAAGAGTGTAAGAGTCACGTTTCTGAATCGGACACTCTGAGTGGATCCAGTCACAGCCAATCGGAGTCTGATTCAGAGGGTTGCCTGTCAGTTCCGTTGCCTGTCAGTTCCGTTGTTAAGTGTACTGAAACGAGAGCCGGTATAATTCCAAAACAATAATAAAAATTGGAATACGTTATTTTAGTGTCTTCAAGGTAGACTGAGGTATGAAGGGTTAACGTTACATCTTAGGATAATTTTTAGTCATGTTCTGTATACATACTAACATATAAGGGTATAATTTGTGTGGTTACTCCATGTTTA
>NW_011335481.1:0-2810 GCF_000735185.1 Notothenia coriiceps | reverse complement strand
CAACGAGGCTCCCTCCTGTCAGATGGAGGGAGTAAATACAGCGGCAAGCTTTGGGACGGCCTCCCCTCTCTCCGGCAGAAACAGGAAATCCAGTAACTGTATGTTACAACGGTTTCAAATCAGCCTCTCTTTGACAAAAAATGTAAATTAATAACTCAAATAAAACTCCAAACATATTTCATTGTGTTATAGTTTTAAACCTGATGTTTATAAGCTTCTTAGTCTGTAAATATTCACAACTTTATAATAAAATGCACACATTTACCTTTTTCTAGTCTAAACATAGGTATGATCCTAAGTTAAAACATATGAGGTTATCATGAGGTTGTTAACATCGTAGTTTATCAGTGGATGTTTGCTGGAACTACTTGTAAACAGCGTGTTTCCTGACGGACAAACACAGCGTGACTCTGGTCAGGTAGAGACCGGTCTCAAGTCAGCACCGCTGCAGACTCGCTGTTTGAGGGCTTGATAGCCCACTCCCCCTCCACACCGCTCCACACTCATTGCTTTGGAACAGCCCTCAATATGGCGGACCCTCCGCGTGAACGTGCAAACGGAGGGGTAGGGTGTAGGGGTAGGGTGTAGGGAGCGGTTTGGGAATGGGCCGGAGAGACAGAGTAGTGAGGGATAAAAGGAGCAAACAACAGGAAATAACACAACAACAACAAAAAACATGCATAAACATAACAAGAACAAGATACAAGTACAATAAAACAAAAAATTAACCTGAACAGCAAATACATAAAAAATTACAATAGAAAATAAATAAGTATAAGAAGATAAAGAAAATACTGAATACATTTGAATGCTCATATACAATTCCAATAGGCAACCGAAATATTTAGAATATACAGAAGCATATTGACGTTATATTATATACACTAGAATTGTGCAAAGTAGATGTTGTGCAAATTGTTCTGGGTTCTAGAAAAGGAGAAACTCTAAATATTAGAGAGATAAATATTGGCTTCCTAAATATAGTGTAGACATAGTATAAAGCATAAAACATAAAATGAAACATACTCAGGTTAAGTACAAGAACCATAACATTTTCCTTAAGCAGCCTTCAATACTTAAGTAGCCTAAATGTACTTCCCTACATTCCACCACTGCCTCCATTTTCAGCTATGCACTCTCTGCACCTCTGAACAGTGTACACACTTTGTGGACGGTCCCTAACTCTGACTTGTTTTACAGCTTGTCTGACTGTTGAACTCTCTACCGGGGAGGGAAAGTTGTGGAAGATGCACTGAAACCAATGAAATTGCCAAAAACCCCGCCAACGGTACACAGCCAAAACCAGAATGCGGAGCACCGGACAGACGGAGCGGTAAGTCAGAGAAGTTTTCCCGGCACTCAGCCCGGGGAGAGCCGCCCCGGCGCTGCGTGTTCGCGTGGCAGCTGTCTGCACCGCGAGACACTGTTACTGCTGGAGGAAACGCAGAAAGAGTTTCAAACTGTTGAAAAACCTTACATTCATAAATCAAACTAAAGCATTACGTAGGATGTGTTTTTTAAATCTACTATGTGGGATAGAAACATCCACGGTACATTTAATGTCCACATCTGTCATTGTTGCTGTAGAAACCGTAACACAAAGTTCCAATGGAGCTGCATTCAGCTGCTTGTATAACTCTAACAAGTGTATTTATTTCCCATTCCAGGACTGAACATTTTCCCAAGATGACTGACCTTGAAGCAAAGAGGGATTTCCAGCCCTTACTTTGAAGCCACGTGCAGTATATGTATTTGTTCCTAACTCTTCCATTGGTGTTCATCATACCACAAGCATACTCCAGCTGGGAACAATGTCTTTTTTGACAAGAAAGAAGAAGTTCAAATTTCAAGTGCACTTTACATTGGAGGAGCTAACAGCGGTGCCTTTTGTAAATGGAGTGCTTTTCTGCAAGATCCGGCTGATTGATGGGGGGGACTTAGCCATTCAGTCATCCAGGTATTTGGAAACACTCTCAACTTCCTTGTTTTGAAGCACTAACACCTCTGTTACATGCAACCAACACACTCTGCTTTCACTAGCATACTCTCTGACACACAGAGGTCAGACGCTTCTTGTAGCTGGTCTCCAGGTCTGTGCACATCTAAGGAAGGACGTTGGTCCACTTCTCTCTGAAGGTCCTCTCCAAATCCTTCAGGTGTTGAGGCTGATGCTTGGCATCTGGAAGCTTCAGCTCCCCAAAGCAGAATGTTTCCACCTCCATGCTGACGGGGGGATGGTGTTCTGGGGTTATAGTCAGCATCTCTCTTCCTCCAAACACGGCGTGTCGAGTTGATGCCAAAGATCTCGATGTTGGTCTCATCTGACCACATCCTCTCCTCCCAAGCCTTCTCTGAATCCTTCAGAGGTTCGTTGTCAAACTTCAGACGGGCCTCTCATGTTCCTCTTGAGCAGGGGGCCTTCAGGCCATAGCCGCGGGAAGTCATTTTTCTCAGGGGGGTGCTGCCAAAAGGGGGGAGGGGGGCAGCTTAAAAAAGAAAAGAAAAAAAAGGTGGTGAAGGGCCGGCCCGGCTGTCAGCGATATGAGCCGCATAAATTGTTTGTTAAAGGCGAGGCACGGCAGGCAAAAACATCGTTTTTCATGCACTGGTCAATTTTGAGATTTTGTGCTATTTTGATTCCATAATATAGTTTTTTTCTTATTCAAAAGAAGACCTTAACTTAAATTAATCTTTAATGTTTAAATAAAGCCTTATTAGTTTGTCTGTTTTGCACATCCTCCTGTTAATATCTTTGGACGTCCTGCACTAACCTGTTTTATTGTAGAGATCACTACAGTATCTTCTTGATA
>NW_011335480.1:0-26309 GCF_000735185.1 Notothenia coriiceps | reverse complement strand
CCCTCCCCCCCAGACTTTCCCCCCTCTCCCCCCCAGGTCGTCCCTTCACCTGGCCAGGAGATGACACAGTTGTGAAATCTCCTCTTGTCTGGTGGACGGCCTGAACTCAGCACAGTGGGTCCCGACCCTCAGCGAATCAGCAGCCGCGCTGCGCTGCGCCGCGAGTGGAGTGACGGACGGCTGGGCAACAGTACAGATGTATGTTGTTCTTCGTGCATGCCTTTTGGATGGCTCTGTCCACCTCCATCCGTGCTTTCTCTCTAGCTTTAATTCTTTTAACGTCTTATTTTATCACCATTTTGTACTTTTTAGTTTTGACTTCATCTCCTTTTAGTGTGTGTGTGTGTGTGTGTGTGTGTGTGTGTGTGTCCCCGTTGTCTGCATTCCAGTCTCTTGCCTAAAGACATAAGGAGCGGGGTCTCCTGCCCTGGTGGCGTGTGCCCAGGTGAGAGGTCAACGCCGGGCGGCTGCAAAATTCTTTCGCTATGAATTCAACTCTATAATCCACATTGGCTGTTAAATTCACTGACCAATAAACTCCATGACAAACTTCATAATGTCAGAAAGCCGGGAATTCAAGATAGAGTGTGTAACAATAGCACCCATCTGTACTGAGTTACTGGACTCTAGTGGACTGATCAGTTTCAATGTTGTGCATTGTGGGTGTATCATTGTGCATTTTCTCTCCAAAAGATTAGAAATAACCAGGTGCAGCTTCGAGCAACAAGTGTTTTTTGTCTCGCTGTATTCTTGCTTTTTTTTATTTATTTCTAAATGGAATAATCTTGCTGTGTCTTTTTTTCTATTTTTAAATTTTTTTAGAAGTGACTTTTGCTCCTCGGAAAGGAACTCACAAGTGAACCTATTTTAAGATGTGTCAAAAAGGGGATTTCAAATTGTGCAATGTCCAACGATGTGTAGCATTACTGCTCCAAAGTGCAAGCTGCCGGCTGTGCCATGACAAGTGTTATTGGAAAGTTTCCAAAGTTAAACCATTGTTATCTCAACATGACTGAATAATCGCTCCTCCGGACTGATTCCACTTTACCAATGATAAGATTTCCAATGATACAAGGTAGCTCTTGTTGGAGGGAAAGGGTAAGACTTGTGTAGAATCGGGAAATGATTTTAGATCTCAAGCTTCTTTTTTTACTTTGTTTGATTTTTTCTGATTAACTTGAAGATTCACTAATTACTAATAAACCTGGCATACGTAGTTCTACATCACAGAACAGATTCAACTTTAGCCACAAAATGACGAATGACTCACTCCGTGTCACTTCAAATTCTTAAAGAAAAGGTTGGGTTTTTTCACCTTCATACACGCTAAACGAAATCCATTTTTATTTTCAATACTTCCCAAACACGTGCTTCTTTGTTTAACGCTTACAATTGAAATACAGTTTCTCACATGCGCTCTGCGAGTCCAATCTGTGTTTTCTTCTATAATTAAAGGTTACACGGGGTCCTTTAAGTGGAAAGGGTCATGTCCCCATATTTGTTTTGATTTCATCCATATGAAGGTGATAACCTTGGGTTAGGTGTGATGTTCCGATTCACTTATTACTCAGCCTGGTAGAAGAATAGTAGATTATTTTAAAAGCTGTTGAAATGTTGGCCTTAAGTTTGATTTTTCTTGTTGCACCCTGTGGATTGTTGGGCTCAATGTATGTATGCTCAAATTATATTTATATTATGTAATGACAATGACCGCTACCGCATAGAACCGACTAAACTGTTTTAGTTTACATCCAGGTCTTACATTTGACTTTGCTCACTGCCTTTACACAGTTTCCTGAATCATTTGGCCATCAAACCCCATCTGAGAATGTATTTCAGCATTCAGGATAATTGCTAACTGCATTTGAATGTTTTACCTATTTTCTAAGCATCAACATGGGAGGATTATGGCCGCATGTGAAACATTTCTTGAGATCTGACAACAAAAAATGTCTTACTTGAGTTCTCAGTCTTTTTTTTCCCAGAACTCAAAATATTAAAATAATTTTAAATCTAAAAATTCTGAGAAAAAAATGAAGAATTCTGACGTTTTTTTAGCTTATCGGAATCCTGGCTTTTTCTCAGAGTTCTGACTTTTTCTCAGAAAAAAATCCACTTTTGTTCAGATCTCCAAAGAGATCACATGGCCCTAATCCTCTGCAGTGGGCGTCACATCTAATGACATGTATTTGATATTATTTGACCATTTAATGTTAAATCCATTCTCAAGATAATCTCTGCAGTACGATTGTGTGCAATCTAAATGTATCAACCTTTGTTACCAAGCCTTTACATAGGTGAGAGCAACATACCTGCTGTGCTCGGCTTTAAGTACACATGACTGTAAGGGTTTCATTTCATTTCAAGCCAGTATAGTATATATCCCCCCTATTAATACAAATTGATTTGTTTTCTTAGTTTAAACATATTTATTGACTTTTATCTGCTGTTTTTATCATTGCAGCAAGTGGTTTGAATGTTATACATACTTGGATTTCTTCCAAAATATGAACTATACCATACACATTAGCTAACAGTGTTTTATCCATTTATTTCATGTTCATTTCTTTGTTATTTTGTAATACAGATGTGTGATTTCTAAGCTTTGTGTCATAAGCTTGAACTTGTGAGTTCCTCTGCTGGTTGAAATGTTTGGCAGTTGTTTACGAACACAGATACTGTAAGATAACATATATTCAAAGTGTTCTGAACCTTAATAAAGCACTTTTCATGCTGAGTTTGGGTGGAAAAACCAAAAAAGGAATTTCAAGTTTTCTCTGATTTTCACCAAAGCTATTAAAAGTGTACGGTAATTGGTTGTTGCTTTAGATGGATATGAGAAACAGCTGACATCCTGCAGAGGCTTGTGTGTGTGTGGTCCCTTACTATATTTGTGTGTGTTATTATGCACACATGGTATAGATGCCCATTATAATATCTGGTTAATATTCATTATAAAATGTTCTTGCTTTCACTTATTCTGGGTAAACGTGAATGCCTTGCAAAAGAATCAATAAAATCAATTCTTTTTTCCTTAAGTGGTGCACTGAAATGCTTTACCTTCCTCAGATTTAGGGTATAGTCAGTGTACTCTCACTGTACTTAAGTACATTTTAGAGGTACTTGAGTACTTTAATTTTCTGCTATTTTATCTTTAAAGGTCACCTATTATGCAAAATCCACTTTTTAATGTATTTTATACATAAATGGTGTAAATGGCTGGATGTAAAGAGACTGAAAGTTTCATGAAAAAAGTTTCATGAAAAAAAAAAAAAGATTCTCTCTTTTTGTCCTGATCCATTTATTTTAAAATCTGTCTGAAAATGAGCTGACCAAATGTTGGCATCTTAGCGATGTCACAATGTTTTTTGTAAATACTTAAAGGTAGGGTAGGTAAGAATGGAGAAACCAGCTAGCGTAAACTAGAATTTGAAAGTACACAACCGAAAACGATCTGCCCCTTCCTTCAGACTTGCTTACAGAGCCCCTCCTCCAACACACACAAACGCGCACATGACCCACGAGATAAGTTTGTGCACGAGATGGAAGCCTGACAGGCAGGTAGGCCATTCATTTATCTGCCGCGGGCCGAGGCAGATAACTGGACTAGCTTTTTACAGCACCACGGCTTCCACAGATGACATATTTGTAATATGTATTTATTGTCAACGCATTTAATTTATTCATTGCTATCGGGATGTTAAGAGCATTCCACGGAATATAACAAAAAGTGTTTCCGAAGTGAATTACCTACCCTACCTTTAAGTAAAGTACAAGTAATTCAAAATTGTGCTTTACAGTACTTGTACTTACTTCCCACCACTGCTTATTACAACAGAAAACACCAAAAGATAATCCCTTAATTTTACAAATTCAGTTTTTAAACACTTGGAAAAGTATTTCTGATAGTTACACTACATTTTGACTATTATATTTACTGAATTACTGGGCTGTTACTTGTAATAAAGTACCATCACATTGCTGTATACATACTTTTACTAAAGTCAAGCACCTGAATACTCCCTCCACACTGTATACATGAGACCAACAGGAGACCTCCTCTGTTGTGTTAGATTAATGTTGGATCTAATATCAGCCGCGTAGACAGGAGTGTATTTGCAAACATTGTTCAGTAATCCACTCTGAGCACACACTGCACCGTTTTTGATTAAGACTTTTTATTACAAAATGTTACAAAACTAGGTAGAAATGTCTATTGGAGCGCAGAGAAATAACTAAACTTCATAATTTAAATAGATAAATACAGATGTCCACTTCTGACAGAGGACACAGCTGCACTGATGCAAAAACAAACAGAAACAAAGTGGCCAATTTGACCTTTGACCCTCAGTGGGTTTCATTCAGATGTTACAGGGATGATATGTGACAGAGATTCAACAAGAAAAGTAAATGAAACTGTTGGGAATAGTGAAAATCACAGATGATGATTATTGTGCGTTTCTGCTTCATGCCGTCACCTCTCTTGCGAACTTGCTCTCGGCCATCACTGTTTGTACATTCTCTGGCAGGTTTGTGTCATTATTAACTTCATGGGAGATGTCAGGAAATATTTGGCTAATTCTCCTGGCAAGAACCTACAAGGAAAAAGAAAACAGTTACTACAATGAATTGGCCATTAAAGCTCCTGAAGGTAAAATTAGATTTAAGAATGTCACTTAACTTTCTTAGCCAAAACGGTTATTGTATTACTGGCTCAAGATTTTATTATGTTATTCAATTTCTAAAAATACATTTTATTTGATTAAATTATGAATAAATTGTTACTTCTGGGCTTTTACACAATCTTTTTTAGTAAGTAAAAAAGAAAGAATTTTTTTTTTCTGACTCAAAGCAACAGTGATGTTGAAGGGGCCATATTCTGCTCATTTTCAGGTTCATATTTGTGTGTAGTGTCTCGACTGTGACATTATCTTTCTCATACTGCCTGTGCTGCAGCACCTCTTTTCACCCTCTGTCTGAAACCAGAGCCCAGTCTGATTGGTTAGCTGGCCGGCTCTGTTATGATTGGTCAACCGCTTAGAGAAGTCCCGCCCATTAGGCCTCATGGTACAAATGTGTTGGAAGCGCTAGCCAACAGAAGCTCAAGTGTTACATAGTGATGTCATTATGTTACGGAAATAAACAGGGGAGTCCTAGGGAAAACCGCAGAAGCATAATTGGGCCCCTTTAAACTAAACGTTGGATTTTCCCTCCTCTTGACCTCTGAGCGATGAAAGGTCAGCCGTGGTCACTCACATGTTCCGATGCGCTCCTCCAGGAAGCCGATCTGCTCGCTGAGGGAGTCGATGCGGTCGAGCTGCTGGAAGGAGTGGGACAGTAACGTGGTTTTCTCAGACCAGCCATCGTCCAGCGACGGCGGAAAGAAGCTGCTGAACGGAGCCAACACCATCTGCAGCTTCTGCAGCGAGGAGAGGGAATGAGGTGATAAAGAAAACAGCCCCATAAAAGTGCGATTACTCACCTCGTAAACAAAAAACTATTTCAACCTACAGCGTGATTATACCAGAACAGCTAATCTGCATTTAGTTATTTCACTAAACAGAAGCAGGGTTCTAAAAAGAATCTCAAAAGCCGTTGTGTAAGTCTGGCATTTTAGAATCTTTTGTTAGGTGATTAAATAACAGCTCAGATTTTATATCATACACGGAGCAAAGGTGTTCCTGGTGAGCGAGGCTGGAGGTATCAGGGTAGGTGGCTTTTATTCATGTGTGTTTTTAAACGGGTGTGTTTTTTTGTACCTTTTCGAGGAGCTCGACTCTGTCCCTCAGGCTCTGTACCTCCTCCGTCACATTCTCCATCTGGCTGATCCCTCCACCTGAAAACAGACAAACATGAACATCAGAAAAAGCTGCCATCAGTTAGTGAGGAGCAGTGAAAAGATCTTACATCACAATAATTGTCAAAAGAAAGTCGCATTGTTAGTAGTTTGGGGGAACTTTTCTTTTCAAACCTCTTTCCCACAGTCAGAAACTATTGAATGCCTTAGGAAAGACATTCTTTATGCATTTAGTGAGGTCTAAAGTGAAGTCAAACAGCATCAGGCTATCATGGCTCAATGTGAGTGTCTATGGGATCATTTGTTAAATCAGGATCCCACAAGCATTCAGAAATTGAGCAAAACTGAGAAAGTAAACAAAGGAGGGGCGTCACTACCAAACTTTGTGAGGAAAACCCCTGGATTATTCGGTCGATAGAACCATTTTGGGATATTTTGTCATGCAAAAATGACCCGAAAATGTAGTTTTCAACCGCTCAAATATGGACATTTCCAATTTTCCTCGGTTTTAAATAATATTGAACTGAATATCTTTAAGTTTTGGACTCAGAACAAGACATTAAAAGCCAAAACATTGGACTTTGAGAAACTACGATGAAAATATTTCCCTGTTTTCAGAAATGTTTGAGACCAAACGATTGAGGATTAATCAGCAGATGAATCAGTCATGAAAATCGTTGCAGTTCTGCATCAGGGGAGGCTGACAGCCGAGTTTGAATTTTCGTACCTAAAGTTTATATCTAAGAAAAGTGTCTCAGAGAATCCTGCCCCCATCAATCCCTCTCCTTGAATGATACACTGCAACGTCTCTGAACTAGAAACCAGGCTGAGGGCCGCAGATTTTAGGGCACAGCAGGGAATCACGGACATGGGAACGGCTGAAAAAAAGCCGATACACAAGCCGAAAGAAAGGTCAATCATCCCCCGTGTGAACATGCATTGGATACGGGGGAGAGTGTCTGCCCGGCTGGACTCGAGGGGACTGTCCCTGGAGAAGGTGGGACGCAGATCGGGAGGCAACATTAGGGACCCCCTGCTTTCTGAGCTTGGCTTTAGCAGACAGGAATGAGTTCAGAAACAGGGTGAGGAGGAGGAGGAGGAGGGAAAGGGGGGGGAGTCGGCAGTGACCCCCAGCAGACAGGGTTGATGGAGCTGGAATGAGAATAGAATTGTTGGCCAAGAGAAAGGAGGAAGATGGAGAGAAACAATCGCAGTCCAACACTCCTCCACAGCGGCTTGGCAGAGTCAGAGCTATGGAGTACTTTTTGAGCATTTCAACCTGTGTTGATGTTTGTGATCTCCATAAACATCCCTGCGTGAACAAATATATTGGGATGCAGTCTCCAGAACATCTTTCCTCGCCTTATTGCATCCCGGAAGATTAGCTGTGAAACTGAGACAAATAACCCATCCGTCACTTTCAAAGAGCATAAAGATCTGTCATATTTGGCTTTTCAACACCAGCTCTTTTTATTTTGCTGACCTGCCGATACTCGCAGGATTTTTTGTCCTGGGAGTAACAGTCTCGTGTTAGCTGAGGAATCCCACTTTGAGTGACAATTCTCTCAACAGAAACGCTGATAGATCGGAGGGAGTTTGGAGCAAAGCCCAAGAAAGTTTGGCAATCTCACATTAACACGAGAAACATTTCATCCTGTAACACATGAGACAGTTTCCCCTTTGGATTTACAGTTTAGTGACTCGTAAATAATCCCTAAAGGGGGATAAAGATTGGGGGAGATTTCGGCGAAAAGGAAAGTCTTCTTTAAGGTTTCATGTTGCATAAATCTTCCCAAAAAAGGCATTGGAGCAATAACGCTGACACAGGACAGGAATTCAAAGGAATGTCCTGGGGTCAACTACTACTTTTAAAGACTTGTTGCTAAGAAACAGGAAGCACACACAAACTAAAACCGACAATTGTTTCGTGGTTAAAGACAACATTGCAACATTTTAAGAGAACTAATGTAGTGTGTGGGGACGGAAATATGTCTGTATTAGCATGGGAGCTCTATGAGAGTCAGATGTGTGCTGTACTCGCAGGACTATTAGGAGTAAAAGGTCCCGGTGTGGCCTCACGGGGCCCCCCACAGGGCCACCCCACAGGACATCTGTCTGCAGTCGGCACCAGTCGCAGTGCATTATTACTCACGGTACGAGTTGAGAGTGGCATAGCGCGTACCAAAAGTAATAATGGACCGCGAGGCTGGCTATGTTTCTCTTCTTCTGTGCTCCTGTGAAAAGAAATGGCACCATGTGTGAGTGAACGCACACACTCCTGTGATGCTCATTTACCCGCATCGTTGTGACCACCCACTGTTGCCTGGGTGGTGGGAGGAGGAGGAGGAGGAGGTGGAGGGGGGGGAGGAAGGCTTTGACAGGAATGGCCATCTCCTGTAAGTCTGAAGCCGTCTCTGCACACACACCGATAGCTGCCAGCTGTGTTCACACACTCCTGAGCGCAAGGATGCTGCTCGCTACACTCGTCCACATCTGACAAGAAACACAGAGATATGGGTGACTTGTGTGGTCGGCCAGGTGTGTGTGCGTGTGCGTGTGTGTGTGTGTGTGTGTGTGTGTGTGTGTGTGTGTGTGTGTTTGTGTGTGTGTACCTGTTTAGGCATGGTGTCCCGTCCAGCCGAGCGGACAGGAACACTGTTGGGTCTTAAGCAGGTACTCCGTTCTCACAGGGGGTTCCACACACAGCTGCAAAAGACATTTACAGTGATTCAGGATTCGAGGAAATAGGCTTATTTCATTTCTGAGAGAAAATCGAATATGAAGATGCTAGACATGAAGCCACAGCCAGGAGACATTGATCTTATTTTAAGACATGAAGAAGGGGAACACTGAAAAGTGCCTACCACCGCCCATAAATTTCACTCATTCAAATGTTTTATCTCAAGCATTACTAAAGCATGAATGTAAAAACAACATGTTGTGGGTTTTATGTTGAGTTACATGCTTTAATATTTCTTGGCAAGAGGCAGTTTCATCTGGTTGCATCGTTGTACCTGGACAAATAATAACCATGCAAGTACAGAAGCCCCCCCTTGAAGTTATAATACACCTCTAAGTATCTCTTTTATTTTGTGGGTCTCTCAACTCTTTTAAGATGTTGACTTATGTAAGCCGGGTTGATTAAGAATGATTGAATCTGTAAATGATCATTTTGGGAGTAAAGTGTTCCTTTAAAAACACAAAAAGTAATCTTAATAGACTTTTGTAATCTTTCTTTAACCTTTAAACAGAGTTAGGCCAGATGTTTCCCCCTGCTTCTATAATGTATGCTAAGCTAGGCTAAACACCACTTAGCTGTAGCTTCATATTTAGAGTAACCTACAAGCATGTGAGTACTTGTACATTTTGGCAAGATACTGAATATGCATGCTTCCTGTAACATGTTAAAAGCTGTTCCACTCCACAGATGCAGCAGGTGATGCAGGTACAGACTGACAGATGAACCAATCACACGTCGCTCCCTGTTACCTTGGTTGCAGTTGTGAGAGTGAACCCTCCTCCAGCCCGGGCAGCACTCTGAGTAGAAACCTGAGGAAGGGGCTGCTCTGCTCACCTTCCGGTACGCCACCGAGTACACCGTCCTGTGGAGACAAAACACAGTTAGGGATTTACTGGATATTCATACTGCTGCTTTGGTCATCGTGTGTGTGGCCTTTTCCATCCTCTGTCAGACTGAAAAAATGCTGAGGAGAGAGCGGGAATTTGGTGGCACACTGAAACCACGGAACACTGGACCAGGAGTGTGTCAGAGAGGAGATAGGGAGGGAGGGGGGAGGAAGCAGGAGACAAGATGCAGAGTCAAATCTTTGAGACTCTGAGGTACAAAGTTATAAACAAGAGAGGGTCAGACTGTTTAAAAAGGGACAGTTCCTCCTAAAATCAACAAGACAGATTTTCCTTTTAACCTTGGTTTGGTGTGTCTGCTTTTCCCTCAATTCACCACCTAGTATATTCCCTTGCAAACCAACCCAAAACATCTAGGAAATTAGATCCGGTATTCCATCTTTTCTTTATCCCTTACTCATGTCTGACAGACTCTAGGTTTTGATTTTGTAGGGAGAATCACATTAAGATAAGTAATCCTGTAACTGTCTGAGACAAGCCAACATTATTTAAAAAGAATGACTAAAAGAATGCTATTTCATGTTGAGAGAAGAGTTAAAAAGAAATTATTCAAATGTAGGGTATGTAAGGGGGAGAAAGCTGGAGAAAGATTGAGAGTGTGTAGGAATGGAGGGAGTCCAAAATAAACACGGCCGCGGTCTCTGCGGTCCGGCAGGCAGTTCATTTCCCGTAGTTACACAAAGCCCTCGATATTTAGATTCCACCCAAATATGTGCCACCATGACCCAGTTCTGTGTAAAGCATGTATTTGTGTTTGTGGGAGAAAGTCTGCATCTATTTATGACTGCATGTCTAACCCTTCCCCTTCCTAAACATGTCAAGCATTGTTTATGTCTTTATTAGATAAATCCTGAGAAGGCTTCATTACAACGCTGTTTGGACTCAGGTCCTGTCTACTGACCGGTTTCCAATGTAATGAAAAGATAACTGACTATATCAACACACAATGAAGTACTAGACTAAAGTGTACTTCAATACATATAAACTTGACTATAATCTCTCTTTATTTTCTTTGAAATAAGAGAAGAAATATAATAGACTTTTTCTCAGTGCAACAGTTTTCTTGAATTAAAATGAGCAATGAGTAGACTAAAAAATTATTAATTATTATTTCGGCTAATTTCATTTACTGTTTTATATAATTATCTGACTACAAATGTTTAAAATGCCAACAGTTTTATCGACTAAAACTACACTTTCTGTTTAATTTGAGATAAAACAAAAACTGCCCGGACTCAAACAACTAAGAAACAGAATGACTAAATATGAGAATAACTTATTAGGTGATTTGACAAAGGACTACACATTACAATGTGTCTCACTTGTAGGTGCTGCAGAGGCGATGCTCCTGACACAGGGTGATGTAGGGCTTATGCACCGCCGCGATGTAAGACTCTGTTGCCATGGCAGCGCTGTGATGGAGGTCTCGCCCGCATGCCCTCCTCCTGAGAAAAAGATTAAATATTTTAAAAACTTGAAAGGGAGACTTCAGGCTCTAAAGAGCATGTGAGATAGAGCTGGTTTTCGATGAGAAGTTTCTGTCTGATTCAGAAAGCTGTGAAACTCCTCAGTTTGTCACCAGAAGCTGGCGTGGCGCCTAATTGCTTCTGACTGACCCGTGTAATCACTCACTCAATGTGTCAGAGAAAAGAGTTGACCTTCGACCTCTTTGGCTCCACTTGACCTTTCATTTGGCTTTTGGTTTATTTTGGTCTTTGTGCAAATCAAGTGAAAATGACAAGATGAGCCTGGAGACTCCCCCATAATGCCATGCGTCTAATAGCTCTGCTCCTGAGAGAGTTCACTCTGAAAACGTTTAAATGTCATTTCACCAATCTGTATATATTGGCGTTGGGTGAGAATGTTGCTAAAACAAACAGGTCTGAAGTGGAGATCTGCTCTGTAATAGGCACGCCGGTCAGATGACAGCCCATAATAAACACAGGAAGAGTATTAAGTGCTGTTACCCGTGGTGAGCGTAGTACTGTGGAGTGCCCATCACATGGAGGATGAAGAGGGAGGAGGAGAGGAGCAGCGTTTGGTACATCGTCTTCCTCTTTCCCACGTTCCCTTGCTCCGTCTCTCACACTCTTCTCTGTGCCAGGCGGAGGGGAGAGGAAGGGAGGAGGAGGAGGAGGAGGAGGGTCCTAGCCAAAGTCTCCTCACTGTGATTGTGTACGTTTTCCTCCACGACGACTCCAGCTATCTGCAAAGAGAGGGAAATGGAGATAATCATACACCAACTCAACACATTATGTAATCGGGATTCAAAAAAAGAAGTTACTTTCATCAACCCAGATACACTTTTTAAGAAGTTTTGTTCTTAAATTGTCCACGACTACCTGACTACATTTTTCATTAGGTCTGTAAAGTTTGGTAACATTGCAAAACTTAATTTAGTGTAACTGCCGAATAGCAAGATGCACTTATTTTGAATTGGACATCTTTAGAGCTGTTTAAAGAAAACATATACCATTTTTAAGTTAAGGGCTCGTTTGCCATCTCTGTATATTTTGATGTGCATAGACCTGTCTGTGAACAGCACAGGAAGCATTGTTGTGACTTATTGGACTCCAACTAACTTGTAGTATCTCGATAGATCCTTGCAGAGGCGGGACCATTATTGTCATTGTGTGCAAGTCACAGTCACAAGTCATTGCACTCAAGACCTAAGTCAAACCCCAAGTCCTAAAAACCACACAAAGTGCACACTGCCGTTATTGTTTCTCTAATATCAATGTTTAGGGCTTGGGGACTTAATAATCAATGTCTTGGTCCCACATATAGTAGATACAGTCCGGATTTGTTGTGGATAGAGCGGGTAAAACTCTCTGATCTGCATGGATTATTGGATTAAAACACAAAGGACAAAGTAAAAGGACAGAGAACTCTCCCTTCACACAGACACTCACTTATCCCTTCACACCTTTTTCGAATTAATTGGCTACATACTGTACAGGATTAAAGAATGGGAACGCTTCCAGAGACAGCTAGAACCAACGCCCTCCTACAGGCACACATTAACACGCCATATTTTAAAAACTCATGGGAAATCTCTAACAGGGCACTGAAGCCAGCCGGGTGGGATGGCAGGTTATCGGGGGCCGCAGCCGGCAGGAGGAACCTCAGTTGTCCTGGGGGGCGATGCTAAGCTTTGGTTGACAGCTTGCATGTCTCTGTGATCCCAGGCTGCGTTCATTCACAAATCAGAGCAGTGGGGGGGACTCTCAGGAGGCCACTTTGAAGACAACATGAGCACGTGTGGCAATAAAAGCATCATTATTATGTAGACGATGAGAAAGCTGCTCCAGGGTTACGTGTATAAGAGATACAATTAACTTTTATTGTGAAATCATGGAAGGATATTAAATATGTTAAATGTTTTCCTTATGGGGTGCATACAGTATGTTACCAATGTTCCTACACAAGGGATAATGAAATCCACTCTACAAAGATGAAGTGGTGGAGATGGAAGGAAGTCTTACATTAAACACATGACATATTCCTAGCACTGGAATTTGATTTCATACAGAACAAATGCTTGTAATCCAGATGGACCTGTATGAAATCAAGGCTTAGAGCACATGTTTGCATCTGTGTCATGCTATCTTCAAATGGCATTGATGGAAGAAATGGTCTGATCTGTTGCTTAAGTAAAAATAATAAACTACTACAGTGCAGAAATACTATGATATAAGTTGAATAACTTTATATAAATATAGTGCTGCGTAGTTAACTATGTTCATACAGCATCAGTAATACTATTTTGTGTTAATAATCTGAATCTGTAAAGTAACTGAAATCCCAAAATAAATGTAGTGGAGTTAAACGATCAATAGTTCCATCTGAGATGTAGAAGAAAAGGAGTAGAAAATGACCTCACAGTTTTACTTATGTACAGTGGTAGAGTACTTTGAAAAATAACTGCCCAGCCCACTGTACTGACGCTTTAGGATAAACTGAGCAGACACATTCCCTACACTCGCCAGGAGAGGGCGCTGTTTAAAGCTGTACAGATCTGTGTGTGCTACATCCTCTCAGATCTCCATCTCTGTAACTCTCTCACACACACACACACACACACACACACACACACACACACACACACACACACACACACACACGCGCGCGCGCGCAGTGACACGCATTAAACGCGTGACTCCACCTATAAAGAAATAAACGCAAAGTAAACCCTGCACTGACAACACAATACTAGCCAATATGAAGCACAGTAGCATGAATACAAATAATCACCCACCGTGAAGCTTCCCTAACAGAACCCCTCACAGAGCTCAGTCCACAGCAGGAAGTGGAGACGTGCTTCTTAACAAAGTTACTCCCGGTGTATTCCGCTGCGGAGCTACGGGAGCGGGGATGGAACTACCGTCAGGTTAGTCCCGGAGCTCAGACTGTCTGTCAGGCAGCGTGGGGGGGTGATGGTAGCCCCTCCTCCCCTCCTCCAGCTGGGGGTCCCGCTGCTCACTGCATGCAATGCGGGGACCCGTTAAGTGACGTCACTGCACTATGGCTACTATGGGCTACATTAGTCTTTTCATGATTCATAAACTACTTTCCAAAAATAACAACATGTATCCTATATTTATTTATTTAATTAAAAATTGACTTGTTGCATGACTGAAAAATAAAGTATGATTCATCTGTTTCATTGTTGCCAATAATTGTATTACATTTTGATTTTGAAAATAAATGAGAACTGTATATTGTGCCAAACAACAGGCAATTATTATTGAAGGTACAAAATAAATGGGGAATATATATGATATTAAATAATTACAATTACTTTTAAATGTTATTCCTTCCTATATGTGTGAAGGAACAAATATCTTAAAGAATATTAAGATTCCTTTGAAGCTCATTTTAAAAATTAAATACATTTAGTAAATATTAGACTGATTAACAAATACATATGAATCCAAAAAGAAAACATATATTGTATGTATTGTACACTCTAGATTAGAATACACGGCCATTAATTGCATTATGAACTCCTTACGGGCCATGAACCTAATATTTTAGGAATTATGAAAATACAAATGTGTATGATTTTTAGCAAAAGTGAAAGGATCTGCAATAAATGTTGTGGTTCTCTTGATAGTGCAACACACTGCAATAGCACCTAAATAATGATCCTTTTACTTTCACAGAAGTCTGACTCTCAAAACAAACACATAGAACCAACTCTGTAGTATAACAGTATATCTGTATTCCTACAGTACACTGGCAGTGTGACCTGTTCTATAGAGACACTTTGTTTTCCAGCTCTTGAATGCATATAATACGTATTACAAGTTAAATTCGGTCGAAGAAAGTCATTCTATATACTTAAGTGCAACTTTGAGTTAGGCCTACTTCATTATTTCCATTGTAGCCTATGTTAGTTTATTCTTCGTTTTAGAGTGAAATATTGTACTTTTTGGTAGTCAGGCTCCTAGTTTATGTACAGGAAAAATATGAATCTACTAATAATTGTGACCTTTTGAAAAAAAAATGATGCTACCAAGCAGTATGAAGTAGGCTACATGACATTTACTCTAACTTTACGAGATGCAACTTAACCACTAATGCATGACTTTTAAAAGAGTATTTTGAAAAGCTGGTATAAACCTCCTGAACACGGCCTTTAAAATGGTTAAATAAAGAAATCTTACCCTCGTAGTCGAGGGTCATCAGGTGAGTTTGCGCGCGCAGGCTGAGCGGCGGCCACGGGCACGAGCCGCCGTCCTGGATCTTTGGACTCGTCCATGCTGCCAGTTCTTTTAAAGATCAGGTTCGGTGGTGGGTTTCAAATAAAACTCTTTGCGGTTTGAGTCCCGGTGCTCCCTGTGAGTCCAGCTGACAGAACTGAAATGTCTTCGGGCGTTTTTCAGTTGCTTTTTATGCAGAACTTCCTGTGGAACGCAGGAATTGGATGGACAATCCCAAACCGGACTTCCTGTGAGTGTTTGCCGCTGATAAAAGCCCTCTCCTGCACAAACACTCTCCATCCTGCTCAAACCGCTTCACAAATCTGATTTTGAAGCATTTTTCTGTCCCCATTGTAGTTCAGGCATCTTGAAGGGGGCCTCTTAACCCCATGGCCTTCTGCTGCCTTAGCAAACAAGAGACAATCATAAAAACTGGAAGGTCATATTGCAGTTTCCACCTAGCTTGATTCAACACCACTTCAGATATGTTAGCTGGAGCTCATATAGGCTCATGTTTAGCTTTGGAGATCCAATCTGCCAAATTGCAGCTTGTTAAAGCCAAACTGTTGCACGATAACAAGTAGACCATGCTTTTCCTTTCCTACATCTCTGTGTGTCTTGCTCTATGAGGGGAATGGTGCATTTATATTACATTTGGTCACTCTCATCCACGCTATGGCTTTAAACCAGTTTGAAGAGAATACAGCTGCACTTTTAAGAGTAATGTCAGAACAACAGGCCAAGATGTTAAATATGGTACACAGCAGTGAAAAGCAATATATCTCCCTGTTTGAGGCTGAAAACAACAGCACTTCATGTTCAAGCTTTGAAACGCATTCATCCTGTATATAATACATGTTTTTATTTCATAATGAGGTCTGAGCAGTTCTCCACAAAACATGATCATGCATTTTTTGCAATCTCCAAAATCAGTTTTAGGATTAAGCAAACAATCTTACAATAAGGTCCATTTGGTGATGTTCTTTCAAACATAAAAAGCTGCTAAATGCACATTTTTGTTAGATTGTTTCTCAACTGCTGTTTCCAAGTTCACGAAAATCACTTTGAACCTCAAATTTCAAATGTATTGGCATCACCAAAATGTTTTGGCCAGGCAAGACTGCAGAATTGGAACACTTTCATGATTCAGAAGTAAAAAAAGACCCTCAGACCCTCACTGTGTGCTAGATTTCTTGCAGGAGTTTACAAACTGCAAGCATGACCATAAGACTCTCTGAAGTGCAAGAACTTGGTACTACAAATAATATTGAACTGTCAAATTGAGACCTTTTTTTTGTTTTTTTACATTTTCCACTCTTAAGGGTGCTTGAGTTTGTTTGGAGGGGGTTGTGCCTGCATTTGGATGGGGTAACTGATGTGAACCTTACAAAAGCTTGAAGTAGTGACACAGTATCTGACATCATGTATTAAAGGCAGTCGGGCTGCTCCTCCTCTGCCTTGAATCCCAGCTTAACTGAGATCAGCAAGGATTCATTTGTCATTCTAAGCATGTGCAGAATCCAACCACATACTTACACAGTTATAGTAAATGTGCATGCCCGTGCACGAAGACACAGTGTTCTGTGTGTGGTTTGGTGGCTGGGCTTTGGAGGGCATGAACCAGAACTTTACTCAAATGGAAAAGAGCTAAGACTGCTCCTCTCCTTACATGTATGATGAGAAATGACTCAATCTTTTTATACACTTGCTGCTGAAGAGTATGTTTTCAAGTGTTCATTTGAGTGCCCATGGAGGGTGAATGTATGATCTGACCCTCCCTGCATACAAAGAAGTATTTTCTCTGCGATAACAAAGAGGCTACGTGCTGAGGCACCATGGGAACATTTCACTTCGGGGTCGCAGGTGACCGCTCAACATCAAGGCTGATCGCTCAGAGGGGGCGCATTAGAATATAGGATGCAAAATCTGTGTGTGTGTGTGTGTGCGTGCGTGCGTGCGTGTGTGTGTGTGTGTGTGTGTGTGTGTGTGTGTGTGTGTGTGTGTGTGTGTGTGTGTGTGTGTGTGTGTGTGTGTGTGTGTGTGTGTGTGGCCGAAGTGGGAGGGTATCTCTTTTTAAGGAACTCTTTTCATTCTTTGAAATCAAGACTTGGCCGACACAAGCAAAGTTATGCAGTCTGTGTTCCAGATTTGTCCCAGAAAAGATGCAGGAGGGGGAAAATCACTCACAAAAAAAAAACTGAAGCGCAGCAGAACTTCCTCTTTTAAAGGAAACAGGAAAAGGCTGTGGGAATGAGATTCTGGAAGCTGCACCCTTGGAACAATAAAAATCTCACTTTGACAGGAAACGGATCTGCGTCAAAGAGGGCCTGACAGATTTTGCTAAAGGGCAGTAGCGGTGACCCTGGATGGGGCATGGACAAGAGGGCAGCTGTGCCCAACAATAACTCCAACAAAGTGTTCAGTCCAAGCCATGCATTTGATCATATAGATTCCAAGTGAATATCGTACGAATGCAAAGAAGTTCAGTTACGGTCAAACCTTTACAATACATTTGAAAGGGAAAGATTTAAGGACGTAATTCAAATTGAATGTTTTTTTTTATGTCTCTAAGAACAATAGTCTGTGTCCATGAAGGAGGCTTTTGTTGTTTGTTTCATTCAGTTAATAAGTTTCTGCGTACATTTAGGTATGTCTGAGATTGTTATTAGCTTTGTTTTGTCACTTCAGCTTACAGAGATAACGTGTTGCTGATAAGAGAGATCAACTCTAGTCTGTTCCTGTGGCAGTAGGTCCCAAAATGTGTAGAATGGAAACAATAATATAAAATAGCTTCATATGGCTTCACGTCCCTGTAGTACTGCTCAAATCCTGACGCCCTCAGTGAGAGGAAACATCTGCACTGTTTTATGTTTTCACACTTCAAGTTATTCTTGGAAATCGTCACGCCTCTGTATAATGTTTATTGAAGTCATGTCAAGTACATTAACATTTGTATTCACCCAGTAGAGTCCAAGACCACGGAAACATGACGCCCTCAATCCTAAAATCATCGATTTCACTAGGAAAAAATTCCCCCAAAAAATGTTTTATCCTCAGGAAGAGCAACGTAGGTAGGAATAATTTGACCGGGATGGATATGGAAAATGTGTCATATATACAGAGCCCACAGACAGAACAATTTTAATATGTACCAAGATTACAACCTTTAGTGCAAAAGAACAACATAATGTAAAGTAAATGGCAGTAACTAGTATTGTCATTGGAAACGCCCCCTCAGAGGCTCTACACATAATAGGCTGAAATATGTTAAAAATGCTTTTATGTTTTTTGAAAATTGGGGGACAAATATGGTAAATAGTTGTGGTGCCATAATAGAGACACAAAAAGTTTCATTTCAACTTGAAAATTGTATTTTCCTTCGGCTCCTGATATGAGTCTGAACGAGTGTTGTGTGCCAGGGCTTAGCGGTCAAGATTGAGTCATCACCACTAAGGGGGGGGGGGGGGACAGAATGAAAATGTTTTGCATAACAGATGCTTTTAGAGATCTGATACTTTAATATAATTATAGCATGTGTTTGTAGCTGCCGAGAAAAGGAAATCCGGGTTTATTGTTGTGGGATTGTGTTTGTGGTTTACTGTAAAAGAGGCAGACTATACAGAAACATTCCCACATTTCTCTCCTTTCATATTCATATTAAGTTGAAATACCAAACTAGCATAGTGTCAGATTTGATCAACCCTGCATATTCACAAGGACTAGCAGTGTAGCATGTGTCTCGGCTCTGCAGGATGTCCCTGCTGAGCCGCCAAACAGGACATCCTGTCGTCCAAGGCCTGCGACCAACACATCACTCCCCTGTCACCCTCAGCATCGCACAAAGCCAGGCCTGGAATCATCTAAAGCTCTCCTGGAGATGAAAATACCTTGTGCTAGCACTTCCTGTGTGCCACTTCAATGACAACAGGTAGTTAAACAATACATATTTTAAAACTGATGCTGTGGAATTCCCAACCAAACCAAAAGATATCCTTTTAGTTTTTTCCTAGGGGGTTATTTAAAGAAGTAGTTTGTTTGAATTGTGTTGTGTAAGGCTGTGTAGTCAGTGTCTTATCTGCACTTCAATTGGTACGCTCAAGACAAAAGTTGAGGCTGAACAATGTACTTATGTTTACAGGGCATTTTGTGCACTTCTACTGGGACATGTCTCCATGCTTTAATGCTCAAAAAGCTCTTTATTTGTCTCATACTGCCTGTGCTGCAGCACCTCTTTTCACCCTCTGTCTGAAACCAGAGCCCAGTCTGCTCTGATTGGTTAGCTGGCCGGCTCTGTTACTTACAAAGTGTTGGAGAGCTAGCCAATAGAAGCGCAAGTGTTGTATAGTGATGTCATTATGGTACGGAAATAAACAAAGGAGTCGAATGGAGGCGTTTCAGTCAGGGGCGGAGAACCTCCCTCTGGATGGAACTTTTGGATTTCCATGGGGGGAATGAAGCCATTATCTATGCCACCAGACTTCAATCATAAAAACAGTCATTTTACCCAGCAGAAACCAGGAATCACTGGTATGGCTTGAACAGTTTGTTCGTTTGTTTGATTGTGGAACTATCCCTTTTATCAGTGAGTACGTGTTGCAATGTCCCTTTTAATGGCCTCTGCTTCATACAGTGTTTCCATCCTCCTGTTGCCAGCTCTCCTTGTCAGTCTGTCATCAACACATGCGTAGAGATTAGGGAGTTTATAACATTCCACCAAAACTCTGCGTTTAGAAACACATGTGAGTCTGATTGGCTTATTTACCATAGTAATCAAATTCTCCTGCTCTGAGGTTTTGTTTGGAACAGTGGCCGTGTCGACTTTTTGTCCAGCGTCTCCCAAGACTTTCTTTCTTTTGAGGCTGCAAGAGTGTTAAATGTGAACACTCACCACGGTGCCACACTCATCCTGAAATATTGCATCCCGCCTGTTCCATAATCATATAATGTTCTGTTACTGCACAATATGTATTGCCTGCACACTGAGGTGTCACAGTAAGGACTGCTGTTATATTAAGAATAATATCATATTTCTTGGCTATAAAATGCAGGGGTTGGCACATTTTATGATGGCTTGTCAGCAGCAGTATACTGTACTGTTTTGTGTGTTGTTTCCATGAGAAGTATTCTTCAATCTTCTTTATGGATTATTCTGCAGACATAGACTAAACAGGGAAGTGATACTACCATGAGAAAATAACTCATTTCAAGAATGGTTAGAAAGACATGAAACAAAAGGATGTTTAATACATATTAACTCTGTTGACATCTTATTCAATGTGTTTCATAATGAAAATGCTGTGTTGATTCAGATTTTAAAAGGGTTCAACCCGCTGGTCACACAAAGTTAGAGTATAACAAGTCTTCCAGGCACGTCCAGCTGGGAAGAGACCAAGGGGTAGATAGGACCAGGTGGATGGATTATGTCTCTTCGCTGGCCTGGGAGCGCCTTGTGATCCCCCAGTCAGAGCTGGTTGATGTGGCCAGGGAAAAGAAAGTTTGGGGCTCTCTGCTGGAACTGCTACCTCCGAGACCCGACCACGGATAAGCGGGAGAAGATGGATGGATGGATGAATGGTTTTGGAATAATGGCTGTTGAGGCAAAATGTTGTGCCATTTAGATGTTGTGGCAGAATATTTGAAGATGTTTAAGTGGATGTCCTTCGCATCTGACACAGATAAACAAGGCACCTTTCAATTAACTCCAATGTTAACCCATCTGAGCTATTATTAGATGCTCTGAACAAGAGACGTAGTATTAACGCTGAAAACACACAAGAGCAGCGGTAAAAGGCGGCCAAACAACCCTTAGGACATCCACCGGCTCTCGTTGTCCCGCATGATACCAAAACTTGAGTTATTTTTACCTCTGACGATATGTCACGTAATGCTCGGTAACTGAATCACATGGCGTTAGATTGGTAGCTTAGGGAACATGCAAAAACTTATTTTAAACCATGATCCTTTTTCTTACCGTAATCAATACGTTTTGTTGGCATAACCTAACCACAACCATTTTGCACCGTTTACCACGTAAACAGACGACCGCTGCATGCTGTTTTGGAAAGTTATTTTCTCCCACAGAAGCGCAGAACTTAGTTTATAGTTGACCGTTGGCTGTAGTGTTGCGGTGTGTTCAAGTACGACTTTTAGGCCAAGTTGCAGACGATGCATTTTCGCAAATTGTTCTTTGAATTCTGTTTGGGAAGCCTGGGCCCTTTATCATACTCTGCTGTATATTTTTTCTTACAGGACCTTTCTAACCACTGATTAATATGACCTTGTCCCTCCATCCTCAACATCGTGTTCTTTGTAAACTGACCTGTAAACATGTCTGTCTTTGTTACAGAAACACTGCTTTCAACAAAAGGCCCAACATACGTAAGTACCTCTCTTCCTGCAGCAACTTCAGAAGCCCAACCAGTCAATGTTATCGATTGTGGATGCATCCCAATCTGGTGCAGCTCTGGTGACAGGCTGTCCTGGGCTGGACACAGGGACACTACATCAGAAGAGGGACCTGAGGGGGGAGCAGAGGGCAGGAAGGATTCTGTTTGGGCTGCCATCTGCTCCAGGGGTCCTCTGGGAGAGTACCGGTCCATTACAACCAGGACCACCCAACACATCTACATCCTCCTGCCAAGAAGTAACACTCATCTTCTTACCAACCTGTCAACCAGACTGCTTTTCACAAGCATTGTTCAATCATATTTAGCTTTTGCCTTTTTACGAAAGTGTCACATCCAAGACAACTAAACTGCACATCCAGCAAAAATACAGAAAAATACTCAAATATGATGATATAATATAAAAAGGTAAAAATCACAAAATTAAGCCTATATGTAAATAATCATTTAAAACATATGTTACTTGCAAATTAAAGATATATAGATATAAATATATATGTGTGTTACATTTTGCATTAAAATGTCTAATAATTAGTTGGGTTGTGGATATTATCAAAAATGTTTCCAACAATTCTCAGTCCCATAGAAATCTGTAATTTTATTCAAGGGCAAAGTCTGTTACTTTTGTCTACAAAATAATGCGTTTGGTGTTAATGTATATTATTTGCCAGTATTTTGGGCTTTTTAAATATCTATTCTCCAGATCAAATATTTTTAAAGAAGTGCAAAACGTCTAGCTTTTTAGCTCTGTCATTGCAGTGACTTTTAGTATTGTACATTGAAAGATGATTGCATTTATATAGATATTTTAAGTGTAATGTTAAAAAGGAGTATTTTTCCTGTTCTCCACTTTAACAATCTTCTCTGCAGCAGGCAGCAGATCTTTTTCTGTTTCCTCTCTTGTTAGTGTAGTTTACATGCATGTGCCCCTCACTGCTCCTCCTCTCAGGTAATCATTTGATTCTCAGTGATGTTGTAAATAGATTTTTTTTTCCTTAGTGGACTAACGCAGCTTGCATGGAGAGCGCAGTGTTGCAGTGCAGCTCTTTAATAATGGCATTGTTTGAATGGCTATTTTAGAGGAACCATGAGTGCACCACAGAGAGGGAACAGCAGCACAGTGCCGTTACTTTCTCCTGAAGTCTTAATGATGGGTTCATTAAAAAGGTATCTAGCTCGGTAACCAAGCACAGATGGCCTAGCAGCAGTTATGGTCTATCAGACGGAGACTCTGGAGGAGATTTATGCCAAACCGCAGCTGAACCCCAGGAGCCTTGTGCAACAGTCTCAACATTACAGTTATTTGATCTCCTGTCTGTCTCCGGTTTTACACGAGATCCAAAGGCTCACTGTCCTTGATGTCCACTTTGTGTAAATGTGAATTTGTGTAGCTACGGAGAGCCAATCAGGGCAAATCTAAAGTGACACATTTGTTCAGCTTTTCTATACGTGTGCCTGTTGAAGAGAGGGGTAACACAGGGGGCAGCAGATACTGTATCTCCACAGATGGCATAATATACCTCAGGTTTTTGCTTCTTCCCTATAATGGTGTCAATCATTCTAATGAGAAAGCATGAACATAGAAATCTTGACCTCTTGACCTTCGATGAGCTTAGCATGCACTGCGGTAAAATGCTCAATAAACCAGCCTGACAAATGGGCCTCTCTCTGGTGGCATTTATAGCTGCTGCACGCTGCTGCACACAGGCTGTAGGAGCTGTGCGCTCAACCATGTCAACGCATTAGCAGCGGGGCCCGAATGTGCCCACAAAGTGTGAGTGGTTTTGTGTACTGATCAACCACACACACTGGAGCTTTAGGGAAATGCATACCAATAATCACATTTCTATGCTATAGAAAAGAGCTATACGAGTTGGTTGAAGTGAGCATATTATTGAACCAACATGCTACTTAAAAACTCACATGATATCACAGTTTTAAAGCATAACAAATAATGTATAAAGTAAAAAATAAGATGCTTCCAGGCTGTATCCAGAAGTTGAAAACCTTCATATAGATTGTGACAGGGGAAAAGTAAGAAGAGCGAGAGAGGGTCATAAAACAAGGGAAGACCCAGGCTGAACGGGCGTGTAAGATAAACAAGCCATCAGCAAAACAATTGTTAGGTTCAACCTGATGTGTATTCCTCTGGGTTCTTTTAAAAAGATTTTAGTACCAACACTTGATGCATATAATGCTGGCAGACTCAAAGCAACCACACCTCCTTTATTCTTTACTGTCCAATTTGTGTCATAAAGGAATAGCTTAATATTTTGCGGAATTCTCTTTTAGTTTTCTTGCCAGATGAAAACAGATTTGGAGCACGACCAAGACCAGCGGGCAGCTTTTCAGAAACACATACTGGTGTTGTTTGTGGTAGTCATGTGGGTGTGATCATTCAGCGTTCATCTTTGAGTATTTCTCAATGACGTGGGAGAGTGACTGTACAATGATGTGTTAATATGTAAAAAGGATGAAGGTAGGAACTGCAGATGTTTTACCAGAAATGATGACCAAGTCTAACGTAACAAATGTTGACCTATTTGTAGCGCGTCACAATGGAGATATCATCGAACACTCTGATGTTACAAGCCCCAAATCTTAGTTTTCCCTGACTACATTTCAACACTGATAATAAGGGAGTTTCTGAAAATATTAACCATGAAGGAACTTTGGCAAAAGCTCAGTTTTCTGTTACCAAAAATGTCATTTGAGTGTGGACTAAAGGCCAACACTATTGACTGTGTAAAATATGCATAGTGTCCGTGATGTTTTGTTTCTGAAGAGCCGTTGTGAAGCTCAATGTTGGTGTCTGTGGCTGCTGACTCCTTGGTTATGCAAACTCCCCCTAACTTCAGGGAAATACAAAAATAAGCAAAGACTGGTTAGTGTGTGACGAAAAGTGGTTAGCAACCTGTGAGGGCACCTAGCTGTCCCTCAAAGTGACCATGCGCTTAGTTATGCATAACGTAAAACCATAATATAAGTTAAAAGGCAAGTTATATAAAAAAAATCACCCGTAGCTATTGACTATAGATATCAGAGGCGTTTTTTCTTCCCAGGCTGTAAACACATTTATTTGTTGCTGTAACGTTAGCCATAGTAACAAAGGTCTTTATGGGAATTGACTCGCTTTTGGACCCATGCGTCACTTGAGGAGCTGCAGTTTTTGGCATTGCGTTAGCTTCATCTTTCAATGCTGGATTACCCACACCTGTAACTGTGGAGTAGGTCTTGGATTAAAGGATTTATATCACTCTCATGTCAACTTTTGCCAGCAGTCAGTTAGCTTAGCACAAAGACTCAAAGCACAAGGAAACAAATAACTCTTTCCAAATGATATATTTGCCTTGATGAAATCCAATAGCATTTTATATCCTTTTATTAATGCAAAATCTAAGCTAACATCTCCTGCCAGCTGTTATGAGTACATATCTCTATTTATTGATGGGGGAGTCGAATTTTTGCAGCCCATTTGTGAGAAATGGTCTGGACTTGGAAAGAGTTTTCTGTATTCCTCTTGAAATTCCTCTGCTGCAGTTTCCTAGAGAGTCATTAGTGGGACTGAGGGTTCTTTCTGGAGAAAAATGGTAGATTTCCGGTTGTCTGAGTGCAGAGAACTGGGCAACGTCAAGATCTCCCTGGGGAGATGTACCCACTTACTAATAAAAGCCTGTAGACCTATTGATTGTGCATGACTGACATCCTTTCTTCACCACGGCAACACAATGGAAAAGCCAACAGTTGTGGGCCGTGGAAACATACCCGTAGAGCCACATTTGCGTTCAAACTAAGCAAATGTGTGATTTCTTGTACATGAAACACATGACGTTGATAGTAGTTTTATTGGACTGCACGGACATAGCATCCACACACAAATACACAGACACACAGATTTCCTTTTAAGGGTCAGTGTTTATGTCGGTGTGCTGAGACACCAGGACAGGATGTGAGGAGGGTGTGGTGACGGTTCTCATTCTGCCACAGACCACGGGACACACAGGACACACAGGACACACACAGTTGAAGTGGTGGAAATAAACTAGCTACATTTACTAAGTGCTGCAATTTTGACGAACCATACTTCACTCTAGTGTTTCCATTTCATGCTACTTTATACTTATCAGGGTTCTTACGGCCATTAAAAACCTGGAAAAGTCATGGAAATTCAAAATGCTAATTCCAGGCCCTGGAAAAGTTATGGAAAACAATATTTTTCCTAAAGTTTTGGAAAAGTCATGGAAATGTAACTAAAGTTGCATCAAATATAATTTATATTTTATCTAATCGCCAAAATACTAATCCTATAATGATAATAAATACTGTATCGTATAGTAATGAAACGTAAAATGGCATTTAACTGACGAGGTGTTTTGCTGGTGAGAGATTGTAGTTGCTTTAGCGTGTAGGAGCTAGTAAGCCTATTTGATTTGTTTTAGATAGGCACAACATGTTTCATATGCAGACCTTATTTTCCTGTTCCATGTTAAAATAAACCATTTTCAATGGTACCGCTGAGAAAGAGTAATTTTTTTGGCCATGGAATAGTAGGTAAAGGTCATGGAGAAGTCATGGAGAAGTCATTGGTGAAAAAGTGTATGAACCCTGAAGGAAGTGCATGATGATGATTTGAGAATGCAGATGATCGATGATGGATCAGACCAGGGTTTTTAATGTTAATGAAAATGAGCAGTGGTAATGAGCTGGATCTCAATTCAAACAAGAAACTTAATTGAAACGTTATTGTCTGGTTCAAAT